>NC_091122.1:160561954-160864454 GCF_040183065.1 Periplaneta americana | reverse complement strand
CTGAATGGCTTAATACTGGTAATAAATTAATATCTATTAAGTGTTAGCCTATTTATATTCAAGATTTATAGCTTCCATATTATTTATAACTTAAACTAGTGGCTTGTGCAGCAAATGCTACAAAATAAGTTCATTAGACGTTCAAATAGAAAATTTTTCAGATTTATTTTCAATGAAGAATACCAGACATTTTGAAAGTTATTTGCTTCCATTACAATGAAACATACTCCCTCTGAATGTTTTTTATGCCAAATACTATTTCTTGAATTTATCCACCTTCAGTGTTTGAGTTTCAACGCGAAAACGCAAGTAACAATGTCAGGACGATCAGTGGGTTTTTCATGTGGGAGTAAAACAATAGCTATTTCAGATCATTGTGGATTGTAGGTGAAAGTTAAAAAAAAAAGGCAGGTTTGCTATGCTTTAGAACAATAGACATAGCATCTTGGTTTAGCTGTTGCATGTAGAGCTTGAAATGTAGAGGGTAAAATCATTTTGTCCTGCTAAGAGATCTTGCTGAAATGATCGGGAGACTACAAAATTTTCTAGGCCTTTTATTTTATCAGTAAGTAATACCTTTTGGTCTTTCCTTAGGAACTGTAATTTTTGCGCTCTCTCGAGCCAATACTCAAGAGAATGACGCATGTAAATATCTACACTACACTGCCATTAAGTATATGAAAAAGACCCGACCCCACGTGATTAATAGCTATAAAAATATTTCCTTTTTAATAACAATATTATCTTACGTAAGTTTTGTAGTTTTGTATAGAAATGAAGTAAATTATAGAAATTAAGATCTAATTTCATATATTCTCTACTTATATAACCCCAAAACGTTTCACTTTCATATCATCAATATAGCATTAATATGTATAATTAGTGAAAAATAGTCACATCATGGTATTAACTATAATAATATTTCATTTCTAATGGTAATAATGTCATCAAATCACCTCAGGTTTTGTAGATTTTAATATCCAATACAAAGCTGTATTCAGAAAATTACACACCACAGAATCAGACCTGTAAATTATTTTTTGTAGGCCTTGAAGTTTTTAATAACCAATTGAATTTGAACTCTAAACATGTCAGCAATCCTGCAGGTCATGGCCTTCGTGTAATATTGTTTATTCTAGTGTGTTGTATTTTGTTTTATTTTGAAAAGCCATTATTTCTCAAAACTGACGACAGATGGATTTTGGAAAATAGGGAAATGATGTAGGAAAATTGACATTTCACTGAAAACTACTATTTTTCTGAAAAACTTTGGGTTCCAAGCTTCAAAATGTAGGATCATTTATTAAAATATAAGCTACCCCATCCTATAATTCCATACATAATTACCGATTGAAATAAAGTTAAATATATTGTACGTAATAAACTTATTGACAAGTAATTCCTCAATAAAACAAAATAATATACTATTTTAAGTAATTTATTGCAAAGGTAATTAATGTGTTGGTTCCATTTTAAATGATTATCGAAAATTATGCCTAAATACTTAACTTCAGAGGACTCTTTGATAATCGAATATTTACACTGTATAAGACAACAATCAAAATTATGTAATTTAATACTTAATATAGATGTAGGAGGTTTGTTACATTTTTCAGATGATGAGAATGGAATAATGATGGTTTTACTTTCGTTGATAGAAAGATCATTTATGTCAAACCATTTTTTTATTAATTTAAGTCCATTATTTGAATTATTATATACATCATGCCAGGTTTTTCCACCAAAAAGTAAAACTGTGTCATCTGCATAAGAATAGTGAACACCATTGTATTGTTGTAAGTCAATTTTTAATGAGTCATTAATATATATTAAAAATAGAATAGGACCTAGTACTGTGCCTTGGGAACACCTATATTAATAATGAAAGGTTCACTTGAATAATTGTCAATTTTCGTTATTTGAATTCTGTCGTTAAGATACGATTTTATTAAGTTTAAAGCATTACCTTTGATTCCTAATAAATCTAATTTCTCAATTAAGATGTCATGTTTCACTGTAACAAATGCTTTTCTTATGTCCAGGAAAATACCAATGCATTTGTTACCTTGATCAAATTCTCTAACAATTTTTTAGTAACTTGATATATTGCATTATATGTACTGAATTTTTTTCGAAAACCAAATTGATTATCACTTAATATATTATGTTTATCAAGATAGTTAATTAATCGCACTTTAATACATTTTTCTAGTAATTTTGAAATATATGAAAGTAATGATATTGGTCTATAACTGTTCATATTTCTTTTGTCTCCTGTTTTAAAAATAGGTTTCACAATTGCATTTTTAAAGTTATTTGGGAATTTGCCATTTAGAAAACATAAATTAAAAATATGAGTTAGAGGTGTGGCAATATAATTTATAAGCATCTTAAGTATTTCAGCACTTATGTTATCAGGACCCGGTGATACATTGTTTTTTAAAGTTTTGGCTATATTGATGCTGGGTAACTTTCGGTGCTGGACCCCGGACTCATTTCACCGGTATTATCATGTTCATCTCATTCAGACGCTAAATAACCTAAGATGTTGATAAAGCGTCATAAAATAACCTACTAAAATAAAATTTATATCGTCCTTTTGTCTTCCTGGCAGCAGCTCATGTTACTGCTTATAGTACACCCCAAGTATTTGAAGCTGTCCACTTGTTCCACTACCTCTATTTAGTATTCGCACTTTAACCTTCTTTATTTTTCTTCCGACAATTATAAATACAAGTTAATTATCCACCTGTGAAGGTGGTGAAGATTACAAAGTCGTCATTCTTGTCGTCATATCAGTGATATTTAAATGTGGGAGTGTAGGTGCCGTAGCGCTCAAAATTCAGAGAGACAGACAGGTTGTCAGTATTTTCTACGTTGTTAGTGGGAAGGAGAATCGAACCTTCACGCATTTCAAGATGAAGGATCTGCTTAAAGTCGTAGTGTTAAGTCTGCTGTTAATGGGTATCGGTGAGACAGGTGGGAATGTGGTTTGTTACCTGCAAATGTGTCAAAAACAATGTCAGGGAACAACGCACTTCTGCAACACCGCTCATAAGTGCACCTCTGACCGGGATTGCTCAGCAGCATCATGCGATGGTTTCTGTGGTCAACTCAACAAATGAGGCGGATGAAGCGGATTAGGTTGATTAGGCCTATGGACATTAAGACTGCATGAAGAATTTTCAATACTGTTTAGAAATAAAATTAACAATCTTCTCAATAATCTTCTTTCTACGTTAAAATTTTACTTGAGTGATAATTTGTGTGGGAAACTTCCAGATCTTACTCCGGTAAGTAGCTATGTTTCCGACATTTTCTCTTACTTGAGTTCAAGGGGAATTGGCCGTTAACAGCGCAAGAATTTGCATTTTTTATTTATATTAAAGCGCATTTATATCTGCACAATTTTATGGATAATTGTTATATTATAGTATTCTGAGAATATCCAAATCATGGCGCCATGTATGTATGTATGTATGTATGTATGTATGTATGTATGTATGTATGTATGTATGTATGTATGTATGTATGTATGTATGTATGTATGTATGTATGTATTAACACTGCAATTAGGTATCCTACACTCGGTAGCAGTGATATATAATATACGACATTGCAATAATCTATACTAATAATAAATCTGTAGCCGAAATTTTTCTGGTAATTTTCGATTTTCCAAAAATAATTGGTCCTAACATATATAATTAACCCTGAAACCGAAAATCGCTTTTTTGAAATTTTTGTTTGTATGTCTGTCTGTCTGTCTGTATGTTTGTTACCTTTTCACGCGATAATGGCTGAACGGATTTCGATGAAAATTGGAATATAAATTAAGTTCGTTGTAACTTAGATTATAGGCTATATGGAATTCAAAATACATTATTTAAAAGGGGGGTTATAAGGCGGCCTGAATTAAATCAATCGAAATATCTCGCTTATTATTGATTTCTATGAAAAATGTTACATAACAAAAATTTCTTAAAAAATCATTTCCAATAAGTTTTAGTCTTTAAAAAATTTTGATAGGACTGATATTTAATGAGATAAATGAGTTTTAAAATTAAAATAACTGCCATCTAAGGCCGTGTAATGAAATAAACAAATGACTTCGTCTATAAGGGGCCTTGGTCAACAACAATCAAAAGCTATGAATCATAGCCTACAGAAAATGTTTCTGTGTTCGTATGAAGCAATATCGGAAGCTAAATTAACCGATTTGTATAATTAATTATTATTTCACCATTGGAAAGTGTAGTTTCTCTGTATGGACATAATGCTATAATGTTATTACAGTAACTTCTGAGTGAATTGAGGACAGGTAAGATTAAAATAGCTTCTTATGCACAGAAAACTTGATAGGCTATTCTGTGTATTCTTTTCCTGTATTACTTAAAATAATGTTTATCTCAGAGAATTAACGACCAACGAGAGTGTATTGATTTAGTATGCAGTAATAATACGTTAGCTTAGCATTTCATTATTTTATAATCCAAATTTTAACTGTGCTCAATTGAATCGAGCTAAAATACATAAAATACATATGCATTAAATGCAATGCAAAAAATTTGAGTAATGAGCCAAGCAGATTATGTTGCCCTGTTGTAAAATAAAATTTGTTCCTCCTGAGATTCAAGAGCCCCCATAACAAATTGAAAACTTACTTATCAACACACTTTTTATATAATATAATATAATATAATATTATATTATATAACATAATATAATTTAAGTTATTTAAGTTATTTGAAGGGTTCAGAACCATAGTGGGCCAAGCGCCATTTACTGAATACGTAGAAAACAAGGGTTAAAATTAAGTTATTACCATAATTCAATGGAAACCTATAACAAGTAAAATAAAGTATACACATTAAATGTAAATGATGTCAATGTTCATTGAACTATGGATGCATGTAATTAAAATTAAGAAACATGTTAAAGGAATTGTCATTGCACTAAATGAGTGCTCTGTGAACCAAAAGATTCCATTTTAATTATTTAAATATAATTTAAATTAAGTAACATATTAAACGATTTATCCTTCTATCAAACACGAATATTCCCTGGATCAAATGTCCTATTTTAATTATGTAATTACTTTATATTTATTTCTAACGGGTGCAGGGGAGCGCACGGGTACGGCTAGTAGATAATATAAACGTAGAATTAATTCGAAATATTAACTAATAAATGTAATAAACCTAGGACTATACTGTGCTATAAACAGTGAGGGAAGTGAGACGGTATGCAACGGTATGGAATACCGCCACTGGTTTATATGGCCAGAAAACGTACCGTTAGTGAAAAATGACATACCATCACTGAAAAAATGTGATCGTAAAAATTTGTTTATAAATTTCTTCACAACAAAGAGTACTATCTGTTTGCTTCGTAAATCTAAACCACAGCCTTGTGGAACTGTATTCACTGTGTATTTAGACACGCTTATTTGACAAGCTCAACCCCTGGAATGTTTACAACGATAGTATTTCAAGTATAGAAGGCTGTGCTCTGTACCTTATGGTGGTCATTGTTGCCAATTTAGTAACTGTGTCATTTTTTTGCACTTTTTATTAATAATTAACTAAGGCACTTTGAAGCTTTAACATTATTTTAAATAATAAGTCTCAAAGGACATTGTAAAATGATCTAGTAAATAACTGAAGTACGTAACTTGAAATTATTTTATTAATAAATTTGATATGTTGCGTAAGCTTCAAAGATTCGAGTTACTGACTGCACGAAACAATTTATTGTATACATCATTTATGTCCATGTTGTAAGGGAGGGGATATGCCTATTTTTAAATCGAGGTATTCCAGAGGAAAATCTTGGGGTAGCATACCGCCTCTGGTTTTTTCCCCCCACTGCCCTCACTGGCTATAAATAACGCCTACTATAAACAAAAGTATATCTAACTTACAGTTCTACCGAACACCAGATATGTTATGATCCCACTTCTACAAAACCATTTATTTTATGCGCGTTTCTTATTGCACACAAGTTAGGTTACGTTTAACCCTAGATCATATATGTAACAGATATGTCGGGGTTATAGGCTTTGAGGTTAACAACTTTTGTCAGGTTTACTACGCTGCCATCTAGTTGTTACATAAGGAGTCACGTCATAATACCCATTTGAATTGCATTAGCGACTGTGCTGTCATCTCGTGTTCGTTTACGGCGGACGGGTGGCGATCCTGGCGGTTGTTCTCTTCAAAGTGCTGCCGATTTTAACGTAGCGAGGAGTTATCTGTTACATATATGATCTAGGGTTTAACTTTATTTTAACTTATGCCAGATGACTTGCAGAACGGTCGGCTACTGCGTTCGACTCCCACCAATGACCATACCCAAATTTATTAGGATTTCTGACACCACCATTGTAATATCTTGTAATTGAAAAATACTGACTGTGCTTTGTTTCCATTTATCTTAACATATTACTTGTTTAGCTAATTTCACTCATTATAGCCTACTTTCATTTAGCTAATATCACTCGTTTTACTTATTATGCTGGTTCTAGTCAAGATACATAGGACACATAGAAAATCTACTTGGTTTCTTGATTTTAGGTAATTTATGATTCAAGACTATTGAAATTAATTACAAACAAATCTATAATTGACTTATTGAATTTACAAATATGATAGATTATTTATATAAAATAGAATCTTCATTAAGAAACTTAAAAAATTATATATTACAGTTATATGAACACTAATAAATATAATATAATTATTAAAAAATTAGTAAAAGTCAGACATGTTTCGGAGTTGCTTCTCCATCCTCAGTGACTTTACCACGACGGCTGGGTCAGGTGATCGAACCGCGTTGTTGCTTGGCTTATAATTATATTATATTTATTAGTGTTCATATAACTGTAATATATAATTTTTTACGTTTCTTATCAAATCTATGAACACTGTATAATTGGCCCAACATGTGTGGTTTATCTTTGAATAAGAATCTTTATTCTTGTGTCCGTCAACTGATGGCATAATCTCTCCCGAACTTCCTCTACAATCCATGTCTAGCTGTAGTTGACGAAGAGACGAAAAGCTTAATACTGATAATAATGCCAAAAGCCCAAAAATAGTGACGCGAAATTAAAGCAAAGAGTTTTTAGTTATTTTTTTCTAATGTCACCAGGTTGTCTTTCATCAATAATTCTGGTCTTCTCTCCTGGTAGTGACTTGATGTAACCAACTTCTGAGGTTGGGGCGCATGGAAGGCGGAGTTACATTACCCAGATGATGTCATAGAATGATCATGATTATGAGGTGCCAGGAGAGATCTTAAATCTAAATCTAACCTAAATTCGAGACCCTGGACGAACATAGGAATAATTCCCTTAAAAATAGTTCCGGTGTTCTAATCGGGAATCAAACCCTGGACCTCATCAACCGTATCCGTAAGCTCTCGCCACTAAACCGTGACACTGCCTCTGCTTTCTTGTATTTTAATCCCTAAGGGGAATCTGTACACCGAATTTTGACAAAGAAAATGAAATTTTTGTTTTTATCGTTTTTCGGTAGTTTAATATGTGTAAAATGATCATATAACTTTATTTCTTCTGTCAGCTTTTAGCCCTATCTTGAGCAAAGTACTGTAGTAATTCTTAATGCAAAGAATGTTATCAATGATTTTTTTTTTTGCCAACCGCTAAGTGGAATTTTAAATTTATTCAGCCGATTCTAAACATAAAAGTATGTTAAATATTCCCTATTTTTCCTACACTTGTATCTTTTATCGCTTCTGAGAAAAGTGCTCCCAAAATTGAGGAATTTAACATTGCATGATATGGAAACTTTGACACCATTTTTCTGCACTTTCTTATTTTTGTAACATCAGTGCACTTTTCTCAGAAAGTATTGTACCCAGAAGACTGAAATTAATACACAATATCAATGTGATGGCATTCTACACAGTAGGGGAGTGGTGGGTACAGTGAGACACAAAATATTAAGACATATGTATGCAAGTGATAATTCAAGTATTTTTAAAATCAAGTGCAATAGAAATAGACATTAAAACATGGAGTATAATAATACATAAACAAAAATGTTAATAGATAAAGGACATAATATACAATACGCGTTTGTCAAAAAAAATGCAAATGTCTCACTGTTCCCATTCAGGAGGGTACAGTGACACACCACAGTGTCTATTAACGGACATTGAAATGATTTACATTTATTTCAAAAGAAAGGAAAGCTTGCTATCTCTTTATCTTGACATGTTCTGTAGGCTTATTTAGAATCATTTTGATGTCTGACTTCGAAACCATTGAAGCATCTGGAACATTTGGAAAAGTGAATTTTCCATGACATTTCAAACTTCTGCGAAAAAATGAAATGAATTTTTGATGACAACAAATATAATATAATATTATTTAATTTAATTTAATATAATTCTTTATTGTTTTTTTTACATTTTCTTAAATTTTGTGAATATTTTTTTGTTTATGAAACCATTAAAATATAATGTATCCATTATTTTAAGCTACAGTTCCTAAATTCGTTACTAGTATGTTCATTTTTAATGTTAGTTACTGGTAAATGTAATATAATTACAGTTTGTTTTTGCAAATCATTGGTACATGGGAACAGTGAGACGTCTCAGTGTACTCTTTAATGGCATGTCTCACTGTTCCCTTTACGCATAGTTAATTTAAAAATGACGCCATCACTCCAAAATTAAAACAAGAAAGACGAAACTTTGCCAAACATAATCTCAAATACCATAGTATTAGGTAACAAAACATTCATATTTATATCTCATTTGTATATCCAATATAACCTTCATTGAACACAAGCCAAAATTTTACTTCTGGAGTGAAAAATTACGAATTATTTTTTCGTCACTCACCTTTATAATTAGAATCAAATCGAGTATGAAAATACTGTTATATGCAACATACAATTCCACTGTCACCAACATCTCAACATCAAAATTTACCATCTAATAAAAATGTCTTACTGTTCTCCCTGTCTTACTGTACCCACTTCTCCCCTAAGTTAAAATAATAAGATTATTTCTAGCCACTATCTCCACTTGGGCGGCCAATTTCGGACTCGCACATAATCCAAGTAAGACTCAAGCCATAATTATTGGACATAAGCGTTTAGTTAACTCCCTTAATAACAGTAATCTTTCAGTTGTTACCCTTAACAACACGCTAATCCCTTATTCATCTGTCGTAAAAAATCTTGGCTTCTTTTTTGATAATAATCTAAGTTGGAATTTTCAAGTTAAAGAAACGATAAAAAAATCTGTTCCTCCATTCACTGTTTGAGTCGCTTGAGAAACTTCTTGCCCCAGCAACTAAAACTTACCCTAGTACAAACCCTAGTAATGCCGCACTTCGATTATTGTGACGTTTTGTTAAGTGACCTAAGTTCTGAACTGTCAGTCAAGTTACAGCGAGCTCAGAATATGTGCGTCAGATACGTGTGCAACATCCGACGATATGATCACATATCACCGTCCTTCGCAAGTCTCTCGTGGCTCAGACTTAAAGAACGCAGAACTTTACACTCTTTGTCTTTACTCTTTCGAATTCTACACACCTCAACACCAAATTACCTTTCGTCTCGTTTCTCTTATCTATACTCTAACCACGACGTAAATACCAGATCACTTATCTGTGGCACGCTAAGTATACCTCTTCATAGAACATCTTGTTATTCATCATCTTTTACAGTATCCACCTCGCGTCAATGGAATTCCTTGTCACAAAGTATTAGGGGCTGCAAGACAACAAACACCTTTAAGAACAGCTTAAAAGATAACCTTATTAGCATTTCACTCCAATCATACTGATTTAAACTATCACTGACTACATTGTTACTTTTTTCTTTAGACATCATCCTGATTGTGCTGTATTTTCAAAACTGTCTCATAATAATCTCTTTCTATTATCTAATATCATTTGAAATATATTAACATTCTATGTATTTTAGTTTAATTCTGCTACAC
Organism: Periplaneta americana; assembly: GCF_040183065.1. Lineage (NCBI taxonomy): Eukaryota > Metazoa > Arthropoda > Insecta > Blattodea > Blattidae > Periplaneta > Periplaneta americana. Next base: position 160,854,473 of record NC_091122.1, on the reverse strand, counting down.
AGTTTATTTCAGTGTTTAATTAATAGTTCATAGTATTTTGTTGTTTAATTTGTAAATAACTCTTGTATACATGTAACTCTCATCTAAATCAAATTGTTGAATTCTTTGTAAGTTCATGCATATGTATATACACTTTTTGCTGGTTGAGTGGAAGAGAAGGTCTTACGGCCTTAACTCTGCCAGCTAAAATAAATCATTATTATTATTATTATTATTATTATTATTATTATTATTATTATTATTATTATTATTTCTGTCTTCATCAAAAGTAAAAATTAATTTGTAGTAATTTTTAAAGCAAAAATTGTTATCAATGAATGTTTTCTCCAACTGCTCAGTGGTATTTTAATTTTATTTAACCAGTTGTATACATAAAGGTAAGTTACATAAGCCCTATTTTTTCTACATTTGTATCTGTTATAACTTCTGAGAAAAGTGTACCCAAAATTGAGGAATTTAACATTGTAAGATATGGAACTACAGTCTCTCTTTAAACAATCGCGCCTAACTTTGTAACATTAAGAGTCGCGCGGGGTGTTGCTGACAACCCAAATATAATTGCTTCTTATGGGCTATTTTTTTATTGAACAATTAAAATATCGCTCTGTTTTTATTTATACAATTAAATAAATTACTTTAATAAATTATCCATCACAATTTTATAATTAATTTACAGTATTGGTAATATTTCAATATTGGTTCACATGTAATTTTCCAACGTCTTACTTACTTATTTACTTACTTACAAGTGGCTTTTAAGGAACCCGGAGGTTCATTGCCGCCTCCACATAAGCCCGCCATCGGTTCCTATCCTGTGCAAGATTAATCCAGTCTCTATCATCATACCCCACTTCTTCAAATCCATTTTACTATTATCCTCCCATCTACGTCTCCGCCTTCACAAAGGTCTTTTTCCCTCCGGCCCCCAACTAACATTCTATATGCATTTCTGGATTCGTTCATACGTGTTACATGCCCTGCCCATCTCAAACGTCTGGATTTAATGTTCCTAAGTGTCAGGTGAAGAATACAATGCTTGCAGTTCTGCGTCGTGTAACTTTCTCCATTCTCCTGTAACTTCATCCCTCTTATCCCCAAATATTTTCCTAAGAATCTTATTCTCAAACACTCTTAATCTTTGTTTCTCTCTCAAAGTGAGAGTCCAAGTTTCACAACCATACAGAACAACCGGTAATATAACTGTTTTATAAATTCTGTCAGATTTTTTGACAGCAGACTAAATGACAAAAAATCTTCTCAACCGAATAATAACACGCATTTCCCATATTTATTCTGCGTTTAATTTCCCCCCGAGTGTCATTTATATTTGTTACTGTTACTTCCAGATATGAGAATTTTTCCACCTCTTCGAAGGCTAAATCTCCATTTGTTATATTCCCAAATATTCCAACGTCTATTCACTACTAACCACAATCTACTTTTTTATCTTCCTTTCCAGACCGCTTTCTTGATTTTTCTGTGCGCACAGTCACTACTTAACATCCTTTGTTATTATTCGTTACACTAGTACGATCAGTTTAGTCATTGTTATTATTTACAATAGCATTATTGTAACACTTCGTCACCCTGACACCACTTAAACCGTTATTATCTATAGTATACGAATTCCGATTTCAAATATGTTTACGGTTACTGTTGCCTTACCAATTCTAAGAAAGATACTGAAAGTTTCAAAAGTACAGGCTTACTCAATATGTAGTTAACAGCTCCGTATAATGACTGGTGTGTTGAAAACGCCCAGCGGGACTGCTTAAGCGTTAATGAGGGGAGTATGAAAAGAAGAAATGAAAATAAATATCAAATTTTATTCCAAATACCAAACATCCTTACAAATGGAACCATGCTCACAATAACAATCACGAACAGCATAAACATTTCACGAAATTATAGGGGTTCGAAGAATCTGTCACTTTTTATTACAAATTCATTCATCCAGTGTTCTACCCAAGGGCAGATCTTTCATTGCAAACCCAGCTTTCTCCAATCTTTCCTATTTTCTGCCTTCCTCTTTGTCTCCTCATATGATCCATATATTTTAAAGTCGTCTATCATCTGATATCATCTTCTACCGCGAACTCTTCTCCCATTCACCATTATTTCCAGTGCACCTTTCAGAAGACAGTTTCTCTATAGCCAGTGACCCAGCCGATTTTTTACCTCTTCCTGATCAGTTTCAGCATCATTCTTTCTTCACCCACTCTTTCCAACAAAACTTCATTTTTTATCCTGTATTTCCACCTCACACATTCCATTCTTCTCCATATTCACATTTCAAATGCTTCTATTCGCTTCTCTTCACTTCGTCGTAATGTCCATGTTTCTGACCCATACAATGCCACACTCCATACAAAGCACTTCACTAGTCTCTTCCTTAGTTCTCTTGCCAGAGGTCCGCAGAAGATGCTTCTTTTTTCTATTAAAGGCTTTCTGGCCCATTGCTGTACTCCTTTTGACTTTCTGGCAGCAGTTCATGTTACTGCTTATAGTACACTCAAAGTATTTGAAGCTGTCCCCTTGCTTTTTTTTTTTAGTAGGTTATTTTACGACGCTTTATCAACATCTTCGGTTATTTAGCGTCTGAATGAGATGAAGTTGATAATGCCGGTGAAATGAATCCGGGGTCCAGCACCGAAAGTTACCCAGCATTTGCTCATATTGGGTTGAGGGAAAACCCCGGAAAAAGCCTCAACCAGGTAACTTGCCCCGACCGGGAATCGAACCCGGGCCACCTGGTTTCGCGGCCAGACGCGCTGACCGTTACTCCACAGGTGTGGACTCCACTTGCTAAATGTTAAATGTTACGTTTTATTTAACGACGCTCGCAACTGCAGAGGTTATATTAGCGTCGCCGGATGTGCCGGAATTTTGTCCCGCAGGAGTTCTTTTACATGCCACTAAATCTACTGACATGATGCTGTCGCATTTAAGGACACTTAAATGCCATCGATCTGACCCGGGATCGAACCCGCAACCTTGGGCATAGAAGGCCAGCGCTATACCAACTCGCCAACCAGTCGACTGTTCACTTGCTTTGCTGCCTCATTTATAATTCGAAAATTTATCTTCTGTATTTTGTTCCTATGACCATGATCTTTGTCTTGTTTGCATTTATCTTCATCCCATACTGCTCACAGCTGTTATTTAGCTTCAGTAGCATATCCTTTAGTATCATCTACTCTTCTGATAACAACGCCATATCATGAGCAAATCTTATGCACTTTGTTCTTCTTTCTCCTACTATTATTCTCATGAAAATTAAAATGCTCCGAGAAATTCAGTCCAAATCATATTTAAAATCGTCGGGATATGAACACGGGTTTCCAGTATCAGAATTCGATGCCGTAGCAATAAAGAAGTGCCAAACTGGCAAAGTGAGTGGATTTTAAATAAATGGTGTCCACTATTTTGAAGAAACAAGGAAGTGCAAGAGAAAAAATAAATATAATCATTGTAATCCATCGGACCGTGAATGTCAAGGGTACGAAGTCGCTCTTCTTGACGTCAACAAAGCAGCGAAGGAGTGATATTTAAATGAGGAACCACAGACATAGGAGACCACAGAACAAAGGCTACGGTCTTTTAGTCTTGGGGCACAATTCAAGTCTCGCAATTCATGATGAAGGGTCTGGTTTACGTCGTATTTTTAAGCCTTACGTTATCGAGTGTCATGCAGACAGATGGGAATATGGTTTGTTACAAAGGAATGTGTCAGCAACAGTGTCCGAGCTCAATGCAATTCTGCTACACCAATCAAAGCTGCAAATCACCTCGAGATTGCTCTAGCACCTCGTGCTTCTTTTCATGCATATCGACTGATTATATAGCAAAGCTGGATATGAAATACGGACTGAATGACGTTATGGTTGCGTGAAATATACAAATAATTTTAATTATCTGTGAGAAACATTATGCGTTTAAGTTTTTACAAAAATGACGCTTGAGGAAATGTTTACAACCTATTCTTGTAAGTAAAATTGTAATATGTATGATAAGAACTTTCTTGTTTTAAATTTTAACGTATCTTGTTAACATGTTTCGACTTATTTTCGGCAATCTTCGGAACTGGTCGTTGTTGGTCTTGGCGCCTCTTGTTTCCTGTGTGGGTGCGTTCGTAGTGTAGAGTCAAAGAGTGTATGTGTTTAGAAATTGAATTGTGTGTTGAGAATATCGTTGGGGTGTGTTTTCGTGTGTCTGTATATTTCATATTGTTCTAGTGTGTTGAGTTTCTGGCTTTTTGGTTGGATGTGCAGTATTTCCATGTCTGTGTTGATGTCTCTGTAGGTGTGGTTAGCATTTGTGATGTGTTCTGCATATGTGGAGGTGTTTTGTAATTTTGTTACGGCTCTGATGTGTTCTTTGTAACGTGTTTGAAATGATCTGCCTGTCTGTCCTATGTAGAAGTTGTGGTGTTACCTCCACATATGCAGAACACATCACAAATGCCAACCACACCTACAGAGACACAAACACAGAGATGGAAATACTGCACATCCAACCAAAAAGCCAGAAACTCAACACACTAGAACAATATGAAATATACAGACACACGAAAACACATCCCAACGATATTCTCAACACACAATTCAATTTCAAAATACATACACTCTTTGACTCTACACTACGAACGCACCCACACAGGAAACAAGAGGCGCCAAGAGCAACAACGACCAGTTCCGAAGATGGCCGAAAATAGGTCGAAACATGTTAACAAGGTACGTTAAAATTTAACACAAGAAAGTTCTTATCATACATATTCCGAAGTGATACAGTGTTAAAAGTTGTGTAATTAAGATGTATAAAATTGTAAATTTGATACACAAATTTCACTGTAATATTGTGTAAATGTAAGTTAGTAATTTGTCTAAATTTCTCAGGACAACTATAAATTATTGTTATTGTTACATTATTATTATAATAATCATCATCATCATCAATATTGAGGATACATTCTCATTAGCGGGTTCACTAAAATAGATACAATCCTATTTGCATATGATCAGGTCTTATCTTGTATTTTTATACTCTGTATATCTCATTTATTTTTACCTACTGTTCACATATATATATATATATATATATATATATATATATATATATATATTTCCCACATGTAGACAATCAAAATAGTTCATTACAACATGTGTCCGGAAATGCTTCATTTCCGAGTTATGGCCTTCACAACATTGGAATTCACCGGAACGTTTTTCTTTCCGCAGGTCGTTGCCGTCAAAGGAGACATTAAGAGGGCACTCTGACAGTTCATTCCGAGGCGAAGGTTACATTCAGTGTTGTGTAGGCGTTAGACTGTGCGACATATATTCAAATCAAGAGCTGGCTGAGATACACTTCATGTACGGCAAGGCGGACGGCAATGCTGCGCTGGCTCGTCGTTTGTACCAGGAGAGGTACCCACAGCGACAATGTCCAGATCGGAAGACATTTGTACGTCTCCATTACCGTCTGTGCGAGTATGGAAAATTTAATTCTCCTGGTTTGGGAAGGGGACGACTAAGATCTACAACTCCAGAAGTACAGGAGGAGATTCTGGAGGCTGTGAACATGACTCCTTCTATCAGCACACGAAGGGTAGCGTTGTAAGTCAATGTTCCTCATACGACTGTCTGGAGACTGTTGAAAGAGTATCAATTGTATCCTTATCATTTGCAACGTGTACAGGTCCTGTCACCAGCAGATTACCCTGCACGAGTTAGGTTCTGTCAGTGGTTTTTGCACCAGTGTGGTGTAAATCCGAACTTTCCTGCCTTAGTATTATTTACAGATGAAGCACAGTTCACACGAGATGACATAACAAATTTCCACAATCAGCATGTATGGGCGTATGAAAACTCACGCGCAACTGTTCCATCTCATCACCAGGTGCGGTTCTCCCTCAACATGTGGGCCGGTATCATTGGTGATCGATTAGTTGGACCCCATGTACTTGTAAACAGACTTACGGGGGAGGCGTACACAAACTTTCTGGAAAACACCATACCTCATGTTTTAGAAGACACTCACTCCACTGATCAATCGTCACACATTCACTTCTTGCATGATAGCGCTCCTGCACACTTCAGTCGTACGGCTCGCCGGTACTTGGATCGATGGATAGGTAGAGGTGGCCCAATTGCTTGGCCTCCACGCTCACCTGATCTGAACCCTCTCGATTTCTACTTGTGGGGCCATTTAAAATCATTGGTTTATTCGTCTCCGGTGCCTGATTTGGAATGCCTTCGGAATCGAATTGTGGCATGTTCTGAGGACATACGCAATACTCCTGGAGTTTGGGATCGTGTTCGCAGGTCAATGAGACATCGATGTGAGGTCTGTATTCAAGCAGGAGGTGAACATTTTGAACATCTTCTGTAATGACAACGACCTGCGGAAAGAAAAACGTTCCGGTGAATTTCAATGTTGTGAAGGCCATAACTAGGAAATGAAGCATTTCCGGACACATGTTGTAATGAACTATTTTGATTGTCTACATGTGGGAAATACATACCTGAAATTATGCCCCGTATTTTTTAAACATCCTGTATATTGAAAATAAAACATGGAAGAAATAAAATTCATAAATAAAATGAAATTATACAAAGTTATAACCAGATACAAAACAGAACAAAATAGTGGAATAAATAAATAAATAAAATAATAAATAAAATAAATCATTAAACAAATAAAGGAAATATTGCAAGTAACTATGTGAAAACTTTTCAAACTGTGGTTTCAAGTACGTTCAACACTTTGCAAAAAAAAAATTATGTAATAAATAGTAATAAGAAACAAGGAAGCAAATGGTTACATTTTTAAAAGACAGAATAAATTTCAGATACAAAAAGAAGACATTCCGATAAAATATTTGAATACTTACTCGCACTTAACGAACTTGTTCAGGTTCTTGTTATCTTTACGATAAGAAACTCTGAATAATACATTCACACTTTTGTTCCCTGAAGTTCAGTTGCATTCACACTTCTGTTATACACTGCATGACGTCAACAAATGAGATAATTCTTTACATAAAAACTGTTTTAAATTCCAAAAACGTTTCAGTATCTACTAGACATGTATTAATATGCGTTACTGTTGCCTGTGGGCTTCCTTCACCTGTAACAGGGGTAAATTTACTTTACTTTAAGGTTGTAGTCGTAATTATGGTTATGGGTAATATAATGTCTATCAGATATATAAACTGTATTCAATATTTCTTAACTCAACAACTCTTCCATTTTCAGAAAAATGTGGACAAATCAAATTCGCCATAGATACAGCAATCATCTTGAGGGCTGAGACTTCAACACAACATCAACGGTGTCCCTGAATCTCTTCGTGCACAACGACTGACAAAAATAATCAATAATACGTAACACATCAAAATGTTTGAAGAGATTCCACTCAAAGTTCTATTCACTGTTGTATGAACTATAATATGATTTGAAATCCATGTTGAAGAGCAAATCAATTATTTATGGTGTTGTTTAATTATAATATAAATTTAATTGTAAAACATACCAAATTCCGTGTTCAATTGTATATAAACAACAAAGGTACTAAATTCTGTGAAGAGATTTTCGAAGTGTGATGTTAGGGGCGCTAATTGGTGTTCGAGCTCAATGAAGTACACACATGCATCAAACTTACAGCTTGAAGTTTTCTTCCATCTCTGAAATTAGGAAGCAGTTTTTGAAGTAGAAACAACAATGACAAGTAAGATTGGCATCATGTTGCTGATTCTGCAGCTGTTCTCCGCTTTGAATCAAGCTTACAGTTATTTTGTTTGTAAAGATAATATGTGTTTGAAGCAAGACCCGAAATCCATGTTGTTCTGCAGTGTCAAACAGACATGTAGAAGTCCCAGGGAATGTAAAGACATACATTGTACTAGTGATTACATGCATTTAGATTCTTTCCTCGTTTTCAGAAGTTGGATTATATTGACAGATGCTTATATCCCACTGAGTGGCTTAAATGACAATTGAAAATTGTATATAAACAGTTATCTGCTTTCATCACTTTGGTGGTACGTACAAGGAGGAAAAGTTTGTTTAAATCGAACTTGTTGATGGTGACTTCATTGTTTAAGAAAAATAGGTAAATATTATAGCTAAGAAATTGTGGTATCATTGAAACTCGACAAATTGTTGTGCTTTTAGTGTTTAACCAATTAAATGTAATCAATTATTCATATATCCTGACGTAGTGCAAACCAAACTTGATCAAAGTGGTTTCTCCACACAAAAACTTAATTGTAGTTGAGCAGAAACTGTCGTGTCTGTGGAAATGAAAATATTTCCTTCTGGCTGTAATGTATAAACAATGAAGTGTACTTGATTATACATACTGATTTTAGTCCAAATAGAGTTTCTTCAAGATCGCTTCAATGCGACGTCTTGATCATCTAAGATTAGATCCTACAGTCCCTTCAGTCTTCAAAGGTTTCACGTTGTTCCCGCCCACGTTTGTTTGCCGTTCCCACTCTTCTGGTTCTTATGAATTGGTATTGAAGCAGCTTTGAAGGTAAACTGCTTTGATTCATTCTCTGTAAATGGGTATATCAGTTTTATCTATGATTATCAATAGTTTCCAGACTCGGGCACCCAAGGAAACTTGCCTCGAAACCCACACGTAGTTTATAACTAACACCAGACTTAATTTTCCATGGACTGGTAACTGATCACGAAGAAATACTTTTTTGTTCAGAATCTTTAAAGTAATATTGTAAAAGAATATAATTTAAACATTTTCACAAATAAAAGAAAAGTTTTTAGATTTTTTGATACAGAGAATTTAAAGAAAAAAATATGTAGCTTATTAAATGAAGTGATGGAAGAGTATGATGAAAGAGTAATGGAACGGAGAAAAATTCTCTCCGGCGCCGGGATTTGAACCCGGATTTTCAGCTCTACGTGCTGATGCTTTATCCACTAAGCCACACCGGATACAACTCCGACGCCGGTTAGAATCGTCTCAGATTAAGCTCCAACTCTTGGGTTCCCTCTAGTGGCCGCCCTCTGCACTGCGTCATAGATGTCTATGAACGCAGGACCGAAGTCCACATATGTGCTGAGGTGCACTCGATATGAGTGACTAGTTGGCCGGGATCCGACGGAATAAGCGCCGTCTTAAATCACGAAGTGATTTACGCATATCATATATATTATATTAATGTACCGAAGTACATGTGATATTTCCATGCAGATATTCTGCGTCATCATATGATGAAAGAGTAATGGAACGGAGAAAAATTCTCTCCGGCGCCGGGATTTGAACCCGGATTTTCAGCTCTACGTGCTGATGCTTTATCCACTAAGCCACACCGGATACAACTCCGACGCCGGTTAGAATCGTCTCAGATTAAGCTCCAACTCTTGGGTTCCCTCTAGTGGCCGCCCTCTGCACTGCGTCATAGATGTCTATGAACGCAGGACCGAAGTCCACATATGTGCTGAGGTGCACTCGATATGAGTGACTAGTTGGCCGGGATCCGACGGAATAAGCGCCGTCTTAAATCACGAAGTGATTTACGCATATCATATATATTATATTAATGTACCGAAGTACATGTGATATTTCCATGCAGATATTCTGCGTCATCATATGATGAAAGAGTAATGGAACGGAGAAAAATTCTCTCCGGCGCCGGGATTTGAACCCGGATTTTCAGCTCTACGTGCTGATGCTTTATCCACTAAGCCACACCGGATACAACTCCGACGCCGGTTAGAATCGTCTCAGATTAAGCTCCAACTCTTGGGTTCCCTCTAGTGGCCGCCCTCTGCACTGCGTCATGTACTTCGGTACATTAATATAATATATATTATTAAATGAAGTCCTACAACAAGTTCTTTTTTATTATTTGGATTGCAACCTCTAACACTAAATTTCAAATTATATGGAAATTAAAATAAACAAGTTTCCACAGTTTAACGAAACCAAAAACTGGATGTTAACAACTCAACAAAGACGACGAATTGAGGCAACAGAAATTAAGTTACTGTGATTCTTAGCAGGCTATATTTAAAAAAAAACATACAAACTCTATCCATAAACTAGAATGGCTAGGATAATTATTACCACGTTGTTGTTTATGCAGCCGTTCGTCGCCATGTATGAAGCCTACAGTCCTTATATTTGCTCAAAAGTGTTGTGTATGAAGCAATGAGCGAACAGCTCGCTATTCTGTCCAGTTTACTAGAGGCGTAAAAAGCCTATAGATTGCAAAAACACTCCATGTTATAATCTTAATAATCGCATGTTTTTACATAACTTCTTTATTTCCAAGTATTGGCATTTCTTAATAATATTTATGCTCGTATCAATGGAGAAGATTCAGCACAAAAATATACACCATTACTTTTTTATGCCGATCGTTTTAACGAATTAGCAATTATAAAGTTAGTTTATGTCGAACAGCCTTAAAGTGTTTTCTGTAACTTGCTCAGAAATTGTGATCTTAGTTAAACATATCTATTTTGAAGTAAACGCAATCTTATTGAAAATCGAATTTATTGCATGTGGTTTTAATGCTTGAACGTGTAAATATAATTTTATTAGAGATTATTATATATTTGGTTTAGTGAAAATGGAATTTATTAAAATTTGTCAGCTCTTTAAGAAATAAGTGTTATTAATTATATATTCCATCTGGGTATAAATGTACTATAGTAAAAGTAATTTCAATGCTTGAACAAGTGCATATATACTGTAAATTAAATTCGTTAGCAGTAATCTCAATGTTTTCACAAGTAAATCTAATCAGTTACACAGTTTGACCTTATTGTTGGGCTTGGTGAATGTATTTAAAAGTGGTTTCAAAGCTTTCACAAGAAAATAAATCTGCATTTCGACCTTAGCTTAAAAATACATGTCTTATTTAATATAAATTTGTTGATCTTAGTATAAATTGAATTCGGTAAAAGCTTGAATGCTTAAAAAAGTAAATGCAATTAATAACACATATTTTGATCTAATTCATTCGAAGTGGTTTCAATGTTTAAACAAGTATATATGTACAGTATATATTTAATTGCATATTTTAGCTGGGTGTAAATTGAATTTGCTAGCACTAATTTTAATGTTTAAATAAGTAAATGTAATAAATTTCACACTTTTATCTTATTATAGGCCTATATTGAATTTATTTAAATACAATGTTAAAATGCAATTAATGAATTATTGTTACCTCAGTGGAAATGACTTTAAAAATGGTCAGTGCTTAAAAAGTAAAAGCAATTAGTTATATATTTTCCTACTGATATAAATCTAAGTTATTGAAAGTTGTTTCAATGCTTAAACTAGTAAGTTTATCTTAGTATAAATTGAATATGTGTGTAGTAATTTCAATGATTAAACAAATAAATGTAATCAAGCACATAATTATTTTGATTTTAAAAAATTATCAATGCTTAAAAAGTAAATGCAATTAGTTACATATTTTCCTATTGATACAAATTTAAGTTATTGAAATTGGTTTCAATGTTTAAATTAGTGTGTTTAATTATATATTTTATCTTAGTATACATTGAATTTGTAAGTAGTAATTTCAATGATTAAACAAATAAATGTAATCAGTCACATATTTTGATTTTAATACAGGTCCGTGTTCAATTTATCTACAGTTACTCCAGTGATTTTACAAGAAACTTAAACATTTCAATGTTTGCTTTAAAAATTACTCATTTTTTCTTAGTGTAAATTGAATTTGTTAGAGTTTCTCAAAGCTTAAAAAAGTAAACACAATTAGTTATATATTTCATATTGGTACAAATCTAATTTATTGAAAGTGGTAACTTGAGTTTAATTTTAATTTGTAAATGGGGTATATTATTTCAATGTACCGAAGTACATATGATATTTCCATGCAGATATTCTGCGTCATCATACGATGGAAGAGTAATGGAACGGAGAAAAATTCCCTCCGGCGCCGGGATTTGAACCCGGGTTTTCAGCTTTACGTGCTGATGCTTTATCCACTAAGCCACACCGGATACAACCCCGACGCCGAACAGAATCGTCTCTGATTGAGTTCCAACTCTTGGGTTCCCTCTAGTGGCCGCCCTTTGCACTACGTCATAGATGTCTATGAACATCGGACCGAAGTCCACACATGTGGTCAGGTGCACTCGTTATGAGTGACTAGTTGGCCGGGATCCGACGGAATAAGCGCCGTCTTAAATCACTTCGTGATTTACGCATATCATATATTATTTCAATGTACCGAAGTACATATGATATTTCCATGCAGATATTCTGCGTCATCATACGATGGAAGAGTAATGGAACGGAGAAAAATTCCCTCCGGCGCCGGGATTTGAACCCGGGTTTTCAGCTTTACGTGCTGATGCTTTATCCACTAAGCCACACCGGATACAACCCCGACGCCGAACAGAATCGTCTCTGATTGAGTTCCAACTCTTGGGTTCCCTCTAGTGGCCGCCTCTAGCACATGTGTGGACTTCGGTCCGATGTTCATAGACATCTATGACGTAGTGCAAAGGGCGGCCACTAGAGGGAACCCAAGAGTTGGAACTCAATCAGAGACGATTCTGTTCGGCGTCGGGGTTGTATCCGGTGTGGCTTAGTGGATAAAGCATCAGCACGTAAAGCTGAAAACCCGGGTTCAAATCCCGGCGCCGGAGGGAATTTTTCTCCGTTCCATTACTCTTCCATTGTAAATGGGGGTTCCAATGTATATTTGTGCAAGTAACTGTAATGAATTGTAAGCTATTATTCGCATCCTACCACAATAATAAACTTATTATCAAATGAATTTAATATTTAGAAATGTTGCATGACTCTTTTATATCCCGTGACTTAAGCTTAAGCATAATTTGTTCGAATGTAAGTCGAATTTAGGCAAGTACACTGAAGCAAGAAGTGTAATATTAGTGTAATGTACGTTCACACCAAAATTAATAAACAAGTTTGACAAAAACTTCCCAGTGTGAGTGAATCCTAAGTCTAGTTTGTTCGTATTGAGTTTTATGTTTACGTAAGTAAATGAAATGAACCACAAACAATAAAAATTGTGTAAATAACAAGTACAATTTACATTTCCATAAACCGCAAGTGTAATGTATTTAACACATACATCTATATTACTAAACCGCTATATCAACAATCAAAGGTGGCATTAGTTAAGATAAGAGACGAAAAGAGATAAGATATGAGACAGACCCCGACACCAGATGAGCCGAGACGCGTTTTGGGATGAGACGAAGCGAGGCCAGAGATGGGGCTACACTAGGTACGAGATGAGGAGAAACCAGATACGATATAAGATGACACAAAGTACGATGTGAGAAGACCAAGATACGAGATGAAGAGAGAGGACGTACGAGGTAAAGAAAGACAAAGTACGAGATGAGGCAAAACGAGATACGAGACTGGACGTGAGGCGATACCACAGTCTACTATATACAGTCACGAAGCTTGAGTTTTGAGGGTGCTAGAAACAATAGACTGTGACGGTACTATTTTGCATTGCCTATAATGAGGCGATATTAGCGATCCTAGTAGCGAGCAACTATCTAATGTTTGCATATTTACTACGTATTGAGCTTCGAGACTGTATATACTAGACTGTGGCGATACTAGATACGAGTTAAACGAAAAGATGTGAGACAAGGTGAGATATGAGATGAGGCGGGACGAGGTAGAGATGAGGAGGGACGAGGTACGAGATGAGGCGGGACGGGGTAAGCAATGAAACAGGACGAGGTAAGAGATGAGATGGGACGAGATAAGAGATTATGCGGGACGAGTATGAGAGGAGACGGGACGTAAATGGAGACAAGAAGAGAGGAAACAGAAGGGACGAGACGAGATATGAGATGAGAAGAGAATAGACGATACATGATACGGAATGAAATGCACAAGAAGACTTTATGAGAAATTACTCTTCAATAATATCATGCAGTTCTTTAACAGTTACGAGATGGAATACCAACCTCTAATAGACGAAACTGATATTGGTGATTTGTTTCATTGTCGTGGCTATTAGAGAGAGAGAGAGAGAGAGAGAGTGAGCTACAGCTGACTATTTCCAACTGTAACAACCGAAGTTCATACATAAAACAACGGCATTTTTGTGTGAACTGAAATGATATGAAATCAGTCTGATATTAAGTGAAAAGGTCAGAGTTGGTAAAGTTGAGAGTAAAGGAAATATCCTATAAAAGATCCTCATCCCGAGGAATTGTCCATCACAAATATAATTCAATTCAACAATCTAAGATCCTGATGAAATTTTACGGCTGAGCTCTTTCAGAGAGTTCGGAAAAGTCTATTTTCCCTTGGATAAATACCCGAAACCACATTGCCAGATTAGACACACGTTCTTCCTCTTTAACTCAATGTATGCACAATCATTAAAAGAAGAATTACATTCTACGTAAAGGTGGGTCACTAATATCCGTCTAGCTCACTTCTAAACGAATTTATACAGTTAGAATAAGTCCAGAATTATACAGCCATTGTTTCTAATGAAACAAAATCAAGCTTTGAAGTTGAAAAAGTCGTTGAATAAAAAACAAAATAAAAAAAAACTTTCGGATAACATGCACTGTATGTTTTTAAACGCATCAATGTAAAGGAAGTAGTATCAAAACCTGCAGGTTTTCTGTCTACACGTAAGTATATGTTCTGTAAGAAAATCAATATGTCTCAGTGAAACGTACAGCAGAGTCCGTATAGGTCAGTTTCTGTCAGATGCGTTTCCAATTCACTGTGGGCTAAAGCAAGGAGATGCACTATCACCTTTACTTTTTAACTTTTCTCTAGAGTATGCTATTAGGAAAGTCCAGGATAACAGAGGGGGTTTGGAATTGAACGGGTTACATCAGCTGCTTGTCTATGCGGATGACGTGAATATGTTAGGAGAAAATCCACAAACGATTAGGGAAAACACGGAAATTTTACTTGAAGCAAGTAAAGCGATTGATTTGGAAGTAAATCCCGAAAAGACAAATTATATGATTATGTCTCGTGACCAGAATATTGTACGAAATTGAAACATAAAAATTGGAGATTTATCCTTTGAAGAGGTGGAAAAATTCAAATACCTGGGAGCAACAGTAACAAATATAAATGACACTCGGGAGGAAAATAAACACAGAATAAATATGTGAAATGCCTGTTATTATTCGGTTGAGAAGCTTTTATCATCCAGTCTGTTGTCAAAAAATCTTAAAGTTAGGATTTATAAAACAGTTATATTACCGGTTGTTCTTTATGGTTGTGAAACTTGGACTCTCACTTTGAAAGAGGAACATAGGTTAAGGGTGTTTGAGAATAAGGTGCTTAGGAAAATATTTGGGGCTAAGAGGGATGAAGTTACAGGAGAATGGAGAAAGTTACACAACACAAAACTGCACGCATTGTATTCTTCACCTGACATAATTAGGAACATTAAATCCATACGTTCGAGATGGGCAGGGCATGTAGCACGTATGGGCGAATCCAGAAATGCATATAGTGTGTTAGTTGAGAGGCCGGAGGGAAAAAGACCTTTAGGGAGGCCGAGACGTAGATGGGAAGATAATATTAAAATGGATTTGAGGGAGGTGGGATATGATGATAGAGACTGGATTAATCTTGCTCAGGATAGGGACCAATGGCGGGCTTATGTGAGGGCGGCAATGAACCTCCGCGTTCCTTAAAAGCCAGTGAGTAAGTAAGTAAGAAAATAACTACGAGTACGACAAGCCTCTAAATCAGTGGTCGTCAGCACTGGCTGAAATGGGTAAAGTGTAAGCTTCATTGCATGCCAGTATTTATAAACAATAGTAGAGCGTAGCATATAGAAACATTATAGATTTTAATCGATACATTTTTTTCATTGTTAAGTATAAATAAAGATTATAGTTAATAATACAAAAAAAGATTGGCAACCCGGAGCATTATATGCTTAACCCTGAAACAGTTCTTGCGTAAGTGGCGCCATCGTCGGTAACTGCAGTTAACTCCATCACATTGGCTTCCTGGACTCTGTCGACTAAATGGCGTTCTTTTTTACACTCTGCTTTGGACACTTACAGTAAAACCTGTATTAAACGACCTCTGCTGGTTCCGTGAAAAACTGGTCTTTCAGAGGGGTGGTCTCTTAATAGGGGGAGTTATTTTACACAAATAATGGGTTAAAACATTTCTATGTTAATGAAATAAAAACGTGGAAAATATTGCTAATAATAAAAGCTTGAAATCAGAACTTCATTTCTTATTTTACGTTTTTTTCCCCCTCCCCAATTTTCTTCTTTGATTCTCCTTCACAAAATCATAAATTGAACTCTGCTTAACTTTTTTACATTTCCTTTTGTCAATCTTATTTTCAAAACTATTCTTTAACATGTTAAGTTCATTTGTATGTTCTTTATTCATACAGTCTTTCTGTGGTGCCGATTGTTGAATTCACTCAATATTACATAAGGCTTGTTCTGGCACATTTTTTCGGATTGAAATTCTCTCTTGACTACATCCTCATCATCGGTGGGTTGATCACCGAATTTTTCTAACAGGTATGAGGAAGAAAAAATAAATTATTGCACTGTAATTAACAAGTAACGATTTGATTTTGAATTTACAAAACGAAAAGTAAAACCGTCACACGTCATGAGAAATCTTACCTTCCAAGAAACTGTTAAATAGCGGTGTAAATAACCCTTTTCCATACCTCAGAGGCCATTTGCAAGCGCTCATTTTACATTTTTCGTAGCAATACCCAATATTCCTTAAGGGATTAAGGACAGAGATGGACATTCAACGTGAATACGGTACCACATAACAACATTCAGCGTATTCCGAATCTCACCGGTCCGGTGGCATCAATGACGTCACGTTGCAGCGAAATAAGGAACAAAACTGCTGGAAGGATCGATGGCTGTCATGGCGACTGTACAAGTTGTTGCCTGTGCTACGCTAGCAAAATTTTGCGAAATTTTCGTACTCCCATCTCGTTCAAAGAAAAGATAGCATAAACAATTTATTTCTTGAACCGGTAGTAATAACGGGTCTGTTGACATGTTCGCTCATAAGTCATGAACATATTGTTTTCACGTTGTGCTCATTACAAACAATACAGCAGAACTAAAGCAGAACACACCGCCATGACACAACAGTGCACGATGTCATTCGTCTGCTAATTCCCGCCCTATACAAGAACCAATCAGATTCACTGATGGCGGCTGATGGAGACTGCCACCACCTCTGCAAGTTGATGGCACCGGTGGAGCATCAATGACGTCATCGGTGGAATTCGGAACACCGTGATGCCATCGGATTGCTCACCGGTGAGATTCGGAATACGCTCATTGCCAAACATCTAATACTGTATGAATTTCTTGGAATTTATTCACGCTACAGTAAGGTAATAAAATACTCAACTGTAACTTTTTAAAATACAGCATGGTCTTTTAATAGGGGTAAAATTAAGGAAAATGGCTATTCAATCACAGGTCGGTGGTCGGGGAGAGAGGTGGTCTCTTAAAAGGGTGTGATTTACATTGCTTTTATGGATTTTTAATTCAGTTCTTTAAAAAAAAATTGGCCTTTAGCAGGAGTAGTCTTTCAATAGGGGTGGTATTTCAGACAGGTTTTCTGTAATTAAGAAAAAAGTGTGCTTACTCTTATTTAATGTCTTTTGCTTCTTTCTTTGTCATGTTTCACCTCTTCCTTGCCTACCAACTTACAATCCAATGTAGGAGAGAGTATAGGGCCTATAGCTATAGTCCAACACCTGACAGGCACATATTGTGGAGTGGGCCTCCCAGGTCATGCGATCAGTACGACACAGAGCCACCGCTGAGACAACACAGGACAACGTATAACAAGGGACAAACACCCAGCCCTGTGGACAGAAGATAAATATCTTCCATTGCCCATGCCGGGAACTGAACCACGGACCGCTTGGATGGGAGGCGCATATACCATCCACAGAACCAAAACAGCGAAATAGTACTATTTAGTAGATAATAATAACAATAATAATAATAATATTATTATTATTATTATTATTATTGTCCGGCGCTTTCCACATTACAGTGGTTTACCGTCGTACCCAACGGGCACATCGTTGCCAAGTGCGCTACTCCGTAGGACAGATGTCAGGCTAATCGCGGAGAGACGTTATGATGATGGATGAGAAGTGATGAAGGGGTAATGATGATGGGAAGGAGTCGGGTCGTGACCCTTGAAATCGGTACTACTCCTGCGTTTGCCTGGAGGGACTTGGGGAACCACGAAAAACTCAAATCAGGATAGTCGATCCCTGGATTCGAACCCTGGGCCCTCAGAATAAAAGTTGGAAATCATAACCATTACATCATCGTACTCTGCAGTAGTAGTAGTAGTAGTAGTAGCAGTAGTAGTAGGAGTAGTAGTAGTAGTAGTAGTATTAGTAGTAGTAGTAGTAGTAAGTATAATTATTATTATTATTATTATTATTATTATTATTAATGGCTCTTTCTTAAGAAACCCGGAGGTTCATTGCCGCCCTCACATAAGCCCGCCATCGGTCCCTATCCTATGCAAGATTAATCCAGTCTCTACCATCATATCCCACCTCCCTCAATCAAAGGTCTTTATTATTATTATTATTATATTATTATTATTATTATTATTATTATTATTATTATTATTATTATTATTATTATTATTATTATAAGTTGGAGCATCTGAGAGAAAAAGACATTTGGTGAAGCCGAGACGTTAAAAAAAATGTTATGTTTTATTTAACGACGCTCGCAACTGCAGAGGTTATATCAGCGTCGCCGGATGTGCCGGAATTTTGTCCCGCAGGAGTTCTTTCACATGCCAGTAAATCTACTGACATGAGCCTGTCGCATTTAAGCACACTTAAATGCCACCGACCTGGTCCGGGATCGAACCCGCAACCTTGGGCAAGCCGAGACGTAGATGGGATGATAATACTGAATTGGATTTGAGTGAGGTGGAATATGATGGTAGGGACTGGATTAATCTTGCTCAGGATAGGAGCGATGGCGGGCTTATGTAAGGGCGGCAATGAATCTTAGGGTTTTTTTAAAGATCATTTGTAAGTATTATTATTATTATTATTATTATTATTATTATTATTATTATTATTATTATTATTATTTAGTTAACTGTCCAAAGACAGGTTTGAACCTCAGAAGTGACATCAATAAGTTATCATTCATGAGGTAACTGAGCCAGTAGATAATGAGGTAGGGTGACCAGTTCCTTCTCCCCATTGTATACTTCGCTAACTAGTAATATATTATACTAATCAGACTTCAAATATTATTATTATTATCATTATTATTATTATTATTATTATTATTATTATTATTATTATTATTATTATTTAGTTAACTGTCCAAAGACAGGTTTGAACCTCAGAAGTGACATCAATAAGGTATCACTCATGAGGCAACTAAGCCAGTAGATAATTGGGTAGGGTGACCAGTTCCTTTCCCCCCATTGCATACTTCGCTAACTAGTATTATATTATACTAATCAGACTTCAAATATTATTATTATTATTATTATTATTATTATTATTATCATCATCATCATCATCATCATTATTATTTAGTTAACTGTCCAAAGACAGGTTTGAACCTCAGAAGTGACATCAATAAGGTATCACTCATGAGGCAACTAAGCCAGTAGATAATGGGGTAGGGTGACCAGTTCCTTTCCCCCCATTGCATACTTCGCTGACTAGTAATATATTATACTAATCGTCCACACCTGTGGAGTAACGGTCAGCGCGTCTGGCCGCGAAACCAGGTGGCCCGGGTTGGAATCCCGGTCGGGGCAAGTTAGGCCTACCTTGTTGAAGTTTTTTCCGGGGTTTTCCCTCAACCCAATATGAGCAAATGCTGGGTAACTTTCGGTGCTGGACCCCGGACTCATTTCACCGGCATTATCACCTTCATTTCATTCAGACGCGAAATAACCTAGATGTTGATACAGCGTCGTAAAATAACCCAATAAAATTATACTAATCAGACTTCAAATATTATTATTATTATTATTATTATTATTATTATTATTATTATTATTATTATTATTATTATTATTATTATTATTATTATTGGAGGAGACTGTTGTTCATAGCTTATTTTATTCCGTACATTAAGCAAACTTAAATTTTACAGCAAATTGTATTTATGTATCCATTACCTTAATTTTTGTATAAAACTTATACAAAATCATACGAACTTCTCAAATCCCCCGTCACATTTTTTTTTTTTCCAAGTTCATAATAATGTGATTACCCAGTAAAATTATTGTGAGTGGCGAATTAAATGTGAGCTTGGTATTTTTGTCAATTTGATAGACGTTATGTAAAGCAGTGAAATGTCTACTCCTTCCAGAAAGGGCAATTACACAACAAACAGAACCTACATAGAAATCTCTTTTTTAGCTTTCGGAACCAATTGAAGGTTATGATCGATCTGAGTTACATTTTCATGACGTCATGGCAAGAAAGTCTATGCTGGGCTAATGACTGCCTATCGTTCCGCCCGCATAGCATGGCCTGGACTGCAACAGCGTCACATAGCGCTCTCCGACGACGATGTGAGAACCCGTAGGGTTAATAGTCTCTTCTATCGCGTTGGTTCGTCCCTTTTAACACTGTCATTTAAGAGGACCAGGTGCTCATTCTGACTTGTGCAACTTAACGGTCTATAATCGTCACTCCTTGCATGGATTTTCATGAAATTTTTACGCATCATTTTAAGACAGCGGTTCCCAACCTGAGATCAGCAGACCATTTGGGTTCTGAGAGTGATTCAAATCGGGTCCCGAAAGCTATTATTATTATTATTATTATTATTATTATTATTATTATTATTATTATTATTATTATTCTATATTCAGCATGGGAAAACCTATTTCACATTAGGGTTTAAGTTTTCTAAATTGAAAAATACAATTGAATTTACATACAGTATAAAATAGAGGCAAAAGTTTTACCAGCAGAAATTGAACACAAAAACTTAGGTATATTGTTTAGGAGTAACTTTACATTTCATAATCATATTAATATTACAAATTTGTCCTATAAAAGTTTAGGTTTTGTTATAAGAAATTCTTGTAAATTTAAAGTCAAAACTATAATAATTTTGTATAATTCCATTGTTCGATCTAAATTAGAGTATATTGCGATTATTTGGAACCCAGTTACTAACAAATATATTCTGTTACTAGAAAAAATTCAAAATAAATTTCTAAAATGGTTATATTACAGACTTTATAAAAAGTATCCTACTTATGACAGCTATGCTGCAATCCTTCAACATTTCCATTTAACTAGTTTGCAGATTAGATGAAATTGTCAATCTTTAAACTTTATTTATAAAATTATTAGCAATAAGTTGGACTGTGTTGGTTTATTTTATTATATAACATTATATGCAACTAAGCTTAATACAAAATTTCGAAATTTATTTTACATATCAAGGACAAATACTGAATCCCAGTTTTCCAAATGTTACAGTTATACAATAAATTACATCCTCATCCTAATGTTGATATTTTCAATATGAATTTCTCTAGATACAGAATTATTTGTTATCATATTTTATAGAATATTGTTGTTAGTTAATTTGAAGCTACTTTCACACCTTATTTCAATTTCTCTCTTTTTCTCTTTCTCTTTTTTCTATTTTGTTTCAGTTTTTTAATAAATGTATGTTTCCTTTTTCTCGTTTATGTTTTATAAATTAGTTTGTCAGTCTTGAACATTGTAATTGGGCTTTGTCTGTTACGTTCATAACAAATAAATAAATAAAAATTAATAAATAAGTCGTCTCAATAGGTAATAGATTGTTATTATTTCTAAGTTATAAAAGCATCAACTAGGTCAATTCCTTTCATAATAAAACATAGTATCATAATAGCCCTTCTACCGTATCATAATAGTCCTTATCCCTTAAATTGACGAAGTATCCTATAGGATACAACATGTTAATAGGCTATATGCTATAATTTTAATAGAACAATAGAAAAAAAAATTGGTAGGAAAATTAAAATTTCACAATACTATAATATTGTACAATATATAAAATATGGACATTGCGATAGTTGTTTTCCTTACGGTCCGACAAGGTTTAATAAACTAGTGTGAGAAATTAAACTTTGCCAATAAGGTCTCATTCACATACCAATAATTACTGTTGTATTGATCAACATTCAGACTTTCTTTAGATAAAAGTGAAGCTGACACTGGGGAGCACCTCGCCTTGTGGATATTCTCGACCATGGCTTCTCGGCAACATGAAGGATCACATTGAAAGCTGCTCTTTCCATTGTTTTTGTGTTGACGTTGCGATGTAACTGCATTATTAAACATACTAGAGTATACATAAAGACTGGATTTTGACATAATGCTATAGCTATTTACTTTGCATTGTATTAAACATAACATGAATATAGAAAAAAAAAAAAAGCTGACACTATTCTGAGTAAAAGGAAAATGAAAAAAAAATCTTAATTCTTTTAAGAGCTATAACAAAAGTAACAGTGCATCACGTCAAAGTTTTTCTTAACACACAAAACTGTGTCTTTTAATGTATTAATCGAACTAATAATGATTTTTATGCTCGACCATGCCGAAATGCAGTAATTATACACCTAGTAGGAGCCCTTTAATGGACCTCATTAAAGTACACTTATTCATTAAAGTTCAGGTGTTCCACCAATCAGAAAATACCATTGTAGCAATATGAAAGCGCAAGTATCGATTATTCTCGGATATGCAATCGAAAGACAACAATAAATCAATAAATCACCTATATTTGAAATAAAGCCAGTTCTGTTACTATAATAATTAGCGTTAATTGTAAATAATATTCAAATAAATTCAATTTGTCATCTCGTTTTTCAATGTCTAATTCAATTTCAAGGTTATATCAAGATTAATTTTTATTTTACTCTCTCGATTATATCAAGGTCAATGTCGACATTTGTTTCTCGGAAAAAATCAATACTTTCGCGTCTGCGGACATCTCACAATTTACGAGGTATTGCACAAGGTCAGTTCCGCTCCTCAGTCAGATAAGAATAACATGAATACTTATGAACAATTTCAAGTTAGAAATATGGTCGAGCATAAAAAGTCGTATTAAACTTGACTATAATGGTAATTAAGACGCTGGTATGAAAATTATGAAACGAGCTTGCGCTCGTTTCATAAACATACTCGCGTCTTAATTACTACCATTATAGGCTCGTTGCATAATGTACTACTTTAAAACTTTGTTCAATATTTCTCTTAAAGAACATATGTACTGCCATAATCACACTTTTAAATATTTGTAAACTAAGATTTAACATATTTTAATGCGTGTATTAAATTAGCCCTACTTTTCCTACTGTATCATATTAGCCCTACATTACCCTAAGTTTAAATAATCAATCCCGTCAATTACTTTCTTCCAGACCATTTGTTATGACAAAATTTACCGAAAACGGCGCAACTGCAATGTTTATTTTTATTTAACGTCTCTGATAAATCACAGATATCATCAGAAACAGTGGAATGATGATTTTGTTATAATATAATAGTGGTGGCAAAGGAATTTGAAACGTAATTGAAATATTCTGAATAATTCCGCCCCACAATTATTGTTTACCTCAAACGTTCCGGGATCTGCCGAGAATCGAACTCTAGATGTCTTATGATTTATGCACCTGGCATTCAAGATATCATCCTGTTTTTGTGTTACTGTTCCAGGCTGCAGGAGTTGTGAGCCTGATTGCGTGATACACGGCAGGTGGGTGTTACAGATGCCTGGCATAATGGGGTCAGTCAATTGTGCCGCGCTAGAAGGGTCACAAATTGCGTCCATGTAGCAAGGCCACGGAATTAAAATAAATGTCGGGAAAAGGACCGGTCTATTCTAACTGGAGCAGTCTGCTTTGATTGAGAGATGGATCTGGAATAAAATAAAGTAATTAAACCCTAAGAAAATAATTAAAAGCAATCTAGATACAAAACTTTATATTTTACAAATACTATATCATCATAAATCATCAAGTTTATAAGAAAAGGCCACTTTTGACCAGAATTCATCCGTCAATTACTTCACTGATCGTCCGTACTTTCTTCTTCCTTTCGAGTACATTCCATTATTAATTCTAACAATCTTGATCTGTACATTGTCACGGTATGTTTGGATCTTTAATATTGTAATCCGACAGAATGAAAATTCGGCTATCTTTCCTCTATATGTATCTTTATAAAACGGTTTCCGGTGTATCAAACTTTAACTATTTAGGTGCGCATGCGTCGATCCACTTCCACCTCCTACTTGGATGCTCGAGGGGAGGGGGATGGTCGTGGAGATCACAGTTGGAACGCGATGTCAGTTGGGACTTGGCCTGATATTGGTAATTAAGAAGGGAGAATCAACCAAGTTGGAGAGATCAACCAACCGAAACTTGACCTTTGCTATGTGATAAGTATACACCGGAAACTTGGAGATTGCGATTGTGAGATGGGTTATGTGTGGGTTAGCAGATTTTAACAGATATGTAAAAAGGGGCTGCCGCTGAATGAAATAATTTTGTTATTTATTTTTCTGAAAGTTTGCTGTTTATTCTATTTAAGAGAAAGATTATAATTAGGGAGATTTTCTTATTACTTATTGTTGGAAGTTTCCTGTTAATTCTATTTAAGAGAAAGATTATATTAAAGGGGATATTCTTGTTATTAATTGTTGAAAGTTTACTGCTAATTCTATTTAAGAGATAATTATAATAAAGGGAGGTATTGTAAATTTTGGATTTCTCCTTTTTCTGAATTTATTTTGGTTTTTCAAAGTTTCCTTACTTAAACACTGGTGTAGTGAGGCAACTTTACAACATTCGGCTCACATTTTCAATTCTTTCGTTCTGTTTGATAAGATTTATTTTTCGAAACGAGGGTTACTTTCAATTCTTGTACAATTTCGTCGCTGGTTTGAAGTCTGATCATTTGCATCGTCTTGTTCTTCGCATGAATTTCATCTGGAGTTGTCTAGCCTATAGTTCCAATAGGTCAACTTTAATTTTCATATAATATCACACGAATGGGTAGTATTTTATATTCGAGGGCCGTCCAGAAAGTAAGTTTCCCTTGGCCGTTTACAGAAACAAAACACAATTTCATGGAAAGATTGTTGAACTATTTTTCAACATATTCTCCGTCGGAATTGAGACATTTATAATAATAAACTGAAAAGCGCACAAATGTGCATTGTTTCAACCTTAGTTAGTTTGCATTTGCGTAGTTGCGTATTGATCTTAGTCTTTTTGTGCATAGTTTTATGTGGTAGCGTCCACAGAATTTACTACACAATTCACACACGCATGCTTGGGTTGGGTCGTGATACGTCTTGTTGGCACAGATTAGGTGATGGAAGCCGTGGATTGCCAGTCTTGTCACGACGCGCCGCAGTTCGAAATTTGGGGTCGTCCAAGTTCGGTCTGTCATGGCTCCGGTGCCGTAGAACTCAGGCCATACATACTTCTTCTCTTTTCCTCTCCATGATCTTCATTTGGTTTCCAAAAGCCTTGGTGTGCTGTAACAAATACCGAAGTTTGATGTCTTCTATTAGGAAAGGTTCTCTTGCTAGGAGATATACCAATCGTGATCTAGTTGTTTTTGATAGTCCAAGTGCTCTTTTTAGATAGGTTGATTTTACCTTTTCTAATGCATTTAAGTTACTTTCTGTCAGATGATTCCATATAACCTCAATTCCGTAGCATAGTATCGGCATGATTTTGGCCTTGAATATGTATAGGGCTGTTTCTAGGCTGAGTAGTCGTATATTCTTTATGTCGTGCATTGCCATTACTGCTTGGGCTGTCCTCTCTGTCACGTGTTTTGTGAAGCATTTGGCAGTTGGCTGCAATGTCATTCCGAGGTATTTAAAGTCTGGTGAGATTTTGATTTTTTCCCCTCTGATGCTGATTTCAGCAGCTGCGGGTGCTTTGCCCCCATTTCTAAATATCATCATTTCAGTCTTTGGTATGTTTATGTGCAACTCGTGTTTAGTGCACCATTCGTCTATTTTCCCTATTGTTTCCTGGAGCTTCTGTATGTCGGTTGATCCGACGACTATATCATCTGCATATGCATAAATGTGTACTTCTTCTTCTTTCTCTGGGATACGTAGGACTTCTTCAGTGGCGAGGATGTACAGCATGGGACTCATTAGGTCTCCCTGTAGAACTCTGTTCGATTGCGTTGTAGGGTTTGAGATGGACAGATTGTCTGATATTGTTATTACGTTGTATTTGAGGATTGACCTGATTATTCTTGTCCAGACGTTTTCTTTCCCTACTGTTTCTTCCAGTTTTTGAATTACTAGGTCTCTTTGTAGCAGGTCGAAAGCCTTGGTAAAATCGATGAAGACTGTGTAGAACATCAGTTTTTTCTGTAGGGCTTCGTCGATGTTATTTAGTAGTAATTGTACTGCTGTCATTGTCGATCTTCCGGATCTGAAGCCCATTTGCGGTTTATGGAGAAGACTGTCTATGCAGTCTTTTATTTTGTCTGTTATTATTTTTGAAAACATCTTGAACTGGGTATTCTCTAGGGCTATGCCTCTGTATTTGTTTGTATCCTTAGGATCTCCTTTCCCTTTATAGAGTACCTTTATTATCGAGTGTCTCCATTGGGTTGGGATTCTTCCGACTTCTAGGCACTTGTTAAATAGTTTGGTCCATATGTGTTGGAGAAAGTCTGTTGTGTCTTTTATGTGTTCATTGTGGATGTTATCAGGTCCAGCTGCTTTCTTTTTCTTTGAGGTTTTTATAGCTTTCTTTATGTCTTCCTCTTGCAGGTGCTTCTCTGCATTATCTCCAATGGCTGTTTGAGGCTGCGTATCCTCTTTGGGAGGGGTTTGTAGTCCTTGTTTGTTGAGTACCTTGCTGAAGTAGTCTTCCCATTTCTTCATGCCTATATTCTGTGATTGAGCCTGCCTTCTTGGTCGTAGGGAAATGAACGGATCTTTTGTTGCTTTGTCAGCGTCTCTTTTTGCTTCCCTCTCTAGATATTCCTTTTTCTTTTCTTTTATCATTTTCTTGTAGCTTTTCCTTTCTTCTATGTATAGTTTCCTTGACTCCTCGTCTTGGGAGTTTCTTCTTAACCTATGAAGCGTGCTTAGTACGATGTTTCTCTATAGCATTCTGAATTAAACCATCTCTTCGCCTTCCTTGTTCCTTGGTTTGTTTGTATTGTTGCACTTTTGAGGAGCTCTTCTATTGCTCCTGTTGCTTCTTCCAGTTTCCCTTTTTCTATTTGTGTTTCTATTTGTATTATTTGTTCCTGCTTATTTTTTTATTTTCTCTCTATTTTTCTTTGTGCGCTTTGCATGGTCTTTCTTAGGGTCGGGAGGCAGGAAGGTGTCGTCTTTATTGTTATCTTCATTGGAATGTGTTTTCGTATGGGGGTGATGGAGTCGTTCCATATAGGGAGGATGTTTCCTTTTATTTCTCCCCTGATTAATGCATTTGTCTTATTGTCTTATTGTGGGATCAACTTTTGTATCTCTGTGTCGTAGAAGTCTGCTGCCTGGGATCGGAATCAGCGTGTGACAGCTGTCTGCACCTCACTGTTGTTTTCCCCAACCATAAGGCAAATGCCAGGTAATCTTTTGACGAATCCTCGGGCCTCACCTCATCTCACTACATCTCGCCAAAATATTGTAAAAAATTGTAGAGAATTTCAAAATTACAGAATTGTAAAAATAGTAAAATATTGTAAAAATTGTAATTGTAATCTTGTAAAATTTTGACTTGTTCCACATCTTAAAGCTTCATTGCTAATGTAAGATCTACGGAATGTAATAAATGAAATGAAAAAAAAATGATCTCACTGTTTGACATATGGCTAAGTTCCGGTGAGGAAAATGTTGAAAAGTACCTCAACAATTATTGCTGTAGCCTATCTATTTCAATCAATCTTTCCATGAAATTGTTTTTCCTTTCTGTAAACGGAACCAGGAAAACTTACTTTCTGGACGCGCATCGTAATTTGATTTTTATAGTCTTCGTAATTTCTTAGTTTTTAAGGTATCAATTAATAATTTCTAAGCCTTGAGTTACAGGGAAAATTTTGGAGAATATGGAGGAAAGGACAAAACGGAAAAATATCAACACAAAAGATATAAGAAACTACAGGAAAAGTGAACAATGAACTAAGAAGAGAATCTGATAAGGCGAAGGAAGGTGGGACCAAACAGAGATGTAAATAAACACCTAGAGAATCTAGACAGAAAATGAAGATATAATTTAATGTACCGCGAAGTAAAATATAAGGACATCACAAATAAGAACAGGAAATCCATGTGGTTGATAGAAGACGAAATCGGCAATGGAATAACAGACAAACAGGAAGCACTGGATAGATGAACAAAATAATATATAGGCCTAGAGGAGCTATATGAGACAGGGAATCGTCCAGATGACTTAGCTGTAGAAGAAGAAGCAGAGGATCTTCTATTTTAAGAGATTTAGTTAGAAAAGTGTAATGGAAACGGAGAGGCATTTTTTCAATTAAAAAGCCCAGATCTGGTCTGAACTCGAACCAGGACAGCCTGCGTGATAAACTGATGGTCTACTAGAGCAAGATGCCATCGCATTGGTCAGCTTTGTTTGAACTCACCGTCTGTACCATCTCAGATTGTTTTATAGTTCATCGCTTGGTTTATAATGTAATCACAGTCTAGTATATACAGTCACGAAGCTTAATACTTACTAAATATGCAAACGTAAACAGTTGAAATATGCATTCATAGATAGTTGCTCACCACCAGGATCGCTACTATTGCCTCATCACAGACTCTTTCCCTAGCAGACCATAAAATGTATTGTACTTTCGATATCGTGTTCTTTTGAAAAAATTAACACCTTCCTTCCACTATTGAAATATGAAATACATAAGGTTTATATATTGTTTTCATAAAATATATATTATATTCTATAAACTCACCTTCCTGGATCTTTCGGAAGAAGGATAAATCTAACCTATTTTTCTTACAATTTATAGTACTACAAACGTCTCCTTGTTCCATATTATTATTCAAATTATTGTATTTTAGCCATTTACAGTTATTACAACCGATAACAAACTTTTCACAAAAATGCGAAATACGGCACAGTCAATGCTTTTTCGATCTAGACCAGGCCGTAATGTTTGTTCGGGTTTTCTATTTCAGTGTATGGAGCTCAGTGAAATATTATAACTTTATTGCTTATCATTGCTAAGCTTTATTTAGTGTAATGTGTTATAAGTTCCGTTTACTTCTTGTTGCATAATATGTTGCAGAAATAATTACAAAACTGTGTTATTTTAATGTGAAGAGAATTTTACATGTTAACAAAATCTGTTCGCGTCAACATTTCAAGTTTAGAATGGAAGCTATTTTGAGGTTTAATATAAAAGAACTTATATTGTGATTTCAATTTAGCACATCTACCTTCCTTAATTTTAGACAAAACATTTACCATACCACTCCTATGAAATTAGTGTACGTACAATTGTGTTACTTCATCTCTTAAGTAGTAGATACATACAATAATTCAGTACTCAATTGCAGTATTAAAATACAGACAAATTGAATGTTCGGGGTATCATACATGATATTATGCTTAATTATAATTTATGATTGCGAATTTAGGAATATAAGTTAAATACAGTAAACATAACCTATAATTTTCATATGAATGGCAAGACACTGGAGATCACTAAATTTAGACAGAAAGGGGCAACTGGTACAGTAAACATAACCTATAATTTCAACATATCTAAATATCCGTGCGGTGCAATTGAAAATTATTGAATCGTGCGTAAATGAATGTACAAGAATTTCGCAATATTTAATCGAAATAAAGGCAGGTATTACACATACGAACAACGCAATTTTCACACCAAAAATAATATTACACCTTAACTCGCAAGTAAATTATGTCTGAAGTGTCTCATAATCATTGTTTTAAATTTTATTAATGGAATTACACTACATTTTAGAGAAACATATGTTACTGTTTATGCATTCCAACTAATTTTTATGGTTGAAACGCCGCCCTTCGTGATCGGGTTAAGCGAGTTACATGGTCTGCCTTAAGGCATGTATTAGATCACGATGGCTGTGGCACAGTCTATTGTTCCTAGTACTCACAGCGCTCCAAGCGGCTAGCAACTATCGCGAGATTTGCAAAAAATCACCCCAAGCTTCGTGACTGTATATAGCAGACGGTGATGTAATTTTAACTTGACAGCACACTGTCTTAGATTGTGACAATGCTGATGGCAAAGATAATAAAAGTTCTATGACACAAAAGACTGAATCGTGTGACTATTTTCCTCATCATCTATTTGAAACGATTTTCACACAACTTTAATTCTTGACGATGAATTCATGACTAGAAAGTCATTTCGCAGGTATTACAGAAACATAATTCTTTGCTTGAAGATCTCAGATAACTTCTCTAATAGAATAGAAGATCTCGAGAATCAAGCACTGAACCTAAGGAATGCGGTAGCAACTTCCGGTTAGTAGTCTACCCTTTCGTTTAGCTATACTTGGTGAACTCTAACCAGATTGAGAAACTACTTTTCGAGAAAACTCCAGATCCTGAATAAACTTTCAGTATTGATTTCACGATATTAACTTTATTTTGTAGATTGCATAGCGGCTTGTGACCTGAAAAGAATTTCTTACACTTGGTTTGCTTCATTGTTCCACTCCTGAGCAAGTCGTCCGTGACCAAAGAATAAACCCAACTTGTTCGTGAATATAGAAAGCAAGAACAGAAATCTGCGTCTACGTTAACGTGACTTACTCCGTGGAAAGAAACACCCTAACAAAATAATAATAATAATAATAATAATAATAATAATAATAATAATAATAATAATAATAATAATAATAATAATAATAATAATAATAATTTACTTATTTAAATATTCATTTACTTATTTACTGACATATTTATTTACTTAAATATTTATTTAATTGTTTTTATTTATTTATTTATTTATTTATTTATTTATACTTACTTACAAATGGCTTTTATGGAACCCGGAGATTCATTGCCGCCCTCACATAAGCCCGCCATCGATCCCTATCCTGTGCAAGATCAATCCAGTCTCTATCATCATATCCCACCTCCCTCAAATCCATTTTAATATTATCTTCCCATCTACGTCTCGACATCCCCAAAGGTCTTTTTCCCTCCGGTCTCCCAACTAACACTCTATACGCATTTCTGGATTCGCCCATACTTGCAATATGCCCTGCCTATCTCAAACGTCTGGATTTAATGTTCCTAATTATGTCAGATGAATACAATGCGTGCAGTTCTGCGTTATGTAACTTTCTCCATTCTCCTGTAACTTCATCCCTCTTAGCCCCAAATATTTCCCTAAGAACCTTAGTCTTAAACACCCTTAAACTCTGTTCCTCTCTCAATGGAGAGTCTAAGTTTCACAACCATACAGAACAACCGGTAATAAAACTGTTTTATAAATTCTAACTTTCAGATTTTTTGACAGCAGACTAGATAATAAAAGCTTCTCATCCGAATAATAACACGCAACTTCCTTATTTATTCTGCGTTTAATTTCCTCCCGAGTGTCATTTATATTTCTGTTTTATTTATTTATTTATTTACTTATTTATTTATGTATTTACTTATTTATTTATTTTTTATTTACTTACTTATTTATTTATTTATTTATTTATTTATTTATTTATTTATTTATTTATTTATTTATTTATTTATTTATTTCAATACTTAATTATTTATTTAAATATTTGCTTGTTTGTTTCAAATTTATTTAAGCACTCACTCATTTACTTATTTACTCACTCTTTTGTTTTCGTTGGTTTGTTGGTTTTATTTGTTTTGATGCCTGTTGGTGTGTCTGTCTATCTGTTCGCTTGTTTGTGTGTTTGTCTGTTGGTCTGCAGACAACACAGCTGTAGTATTCTATTCTCCAAAACCGGGTGTGTTCCGTTGATAAAGACCAGACATTTTTAACAAACATGTTGATTTCACTTCTAGTCATCCTATGAGAATGTTGTGTCTAACATGTCAGTAATTTAATTTTTATACAACTGATTCAATTCAAGTCCAAACCTGCAGTTTCGAATTCTGGTACAACATGCTCTATAACACCAGCAAATATACAACGCAATTTCCATTCCTTGCGTTAGTATAGATCACTACGCAATGACTACTAGGAATAGCTTGAAAAAATTGTAATTTCTTCATTTGTCGCAATTTATATTCCCGTCCTCAAAGCCTTGATGTTCTTCTTCTATACAAGGTTCTACAAGGACATTTAATCTGTGAATCATTCAGACTTACGTAATCCTAAATATGACATGAGAAGTTGCAGACATTAATACAACAAACATTAAAAATCTCTTTTCCTTTGTCTGTATATAATAATGAAACTGCAAACTTAGTAGTAAAAACATTTACACTTTACTACAGATATCTTACATGCACCGTGATATTTCTGTAGATGATTATTGACTATGTCCAGCTTCATAAAGTTTTTTGCAAATTTAAAATCCCGTTAAATCAATTTAATAGATGATTTAACGAATAGCTTTCCATCAACATATTCTAAAACAACTTCTAAGTTTCTTTTTAATTATGCATCCCGTTTTTATGCCGTTGAAAATAAAAAATAAGAGAGTAGAATTATCTCCATGGAAGGGCATGGAGGCCTAGAGACTTATATTCTTTCTTTTAGTTCGTTATTTAACGATGCTGTATCAACTACTCGGTTATTTAGCGTCGATGGGATTGGTGATAGCCAGATGGTACATGGCGAGATGAGGCCGAGATTCGCCATAGATTACCTGACATTCACCTTACAGTTGGGGAAAACCTCGGGGGGGGGGAGAACCTAACCAGGAAATCAGCCTAAGCGGGAATCGAACCCACGTCCGAACGGAACTCGCCTAGAGAATCGCGTAAGACAAAGCTGCCAGTAGACAATCGGCTTTAGTAACAATAAGAATGCCAGTCCTATGTTCTTTTCGGCTTTACTCCCAAGGAAATACTCCTGCTACTCATGGAGAAAATCCATCATAACATCGGAAATCAAAACCACGACTATCCGTCTTGCAGCGCCAAGATTTAAACGCGATACTATTGTGCGCCCTCCCCCCGTTAAGTTTTAACGAGTTGTTATAGGTAAAGGCTGGTCCATCGAGAACGGAAACGACAACGAGAACAAGAACGGAAACAACGACAACGAGAAAGGAAATATTCTTTAAATAAATTTATTTAAATATGAGCATTCACAATTAAATTTCACGTTCCCGTTCCCGGGCTCCGGCAAGCTTCTCGTTAATTGTGAATGCTCACATTTAAGTACATTTTATTTTATAATGTTTCCGTTCTCGTCGTTTCCTATCTCGGTTTATTGTGAACTAGCCTTAATTCGTTATCTCGTGAAACCAAATGCTTGTGTGCGCCGTAGCTCATAGTAAGAACCTTATGGTGGAGGTAAGTGAGCTAGCTACCTGCAAGTGGAAGTGTGGAGAAGGAGGGAAGCTTCCCAGTCCATTTCTTCTTTCCCCTTACGCGCAGGTTGGTTTCACGAGATACCGAAATGCCTGTAATTTTTATATGGCGGAAAGACAACATATTTTCCAAGCATAATAATTACTGTATCACCATATGAGAAAATCTGAGTCATCCCTAAACCAGTAGGAGCCCCTTGTTCTTCAGGGATTTCTGGATTTACACCAATGAATCAATAATAATTATTACTTACTGGCTTTTAAGGAACCCGCAGGTTCATTGCCGCCCTCACATAAGCCCGCCATTGGTCCCTATCCTGAGCAAGATTAATCCATTCTCTATCATCATATCCTACCTCCCTCAAATCCATTTTAATATTATCTTCCCAACTACGTCTCGGCCTCCCTAAAAGTCTTTTTCCCTCCGGCCTCCCAACTAACACTTTATATGCATTTCTGGATTCGCCCATACGTGCTACATGCCCTCCCATCTCAAACGTCTGGATTTAATGTTCCTAATTATATCAGGTGAAGAATACAATGATAATAATTATTATTATCATAATAATTATAATAATAATCGTTATAATAATGTTGATATTCATAAAAATCATCATCATCATCATCATCATTATTATTATTATTATTATTATTATTATTATTATTATTACCATTATTATCATTACTATTATTATTAGTAACATTATTATTAGCCTACTATTATTATTAGTAACATTATTATTATTGTTGTTATTAATATTATTATCAATATTAGTAGTAGTGGTAGTAATAGTAACATTATTATTACTAATATTATTATGATTATTATTACTATTATTATTAGTAACATTATTATTACTACTATTATTATTAGTAGCAACATTATTAGTATTATTATTATTAGTAACATTATTATTATTATTAGCAATATTAGTAGAAGTAGTAGTAGTAGTAGTAGTAGTAGTATTAGTAGTAGTAGTAGTAGTAGTATTAGTAGTAGTAGTAGTAGTATTAGTAGTATTAGTAGTAGTAGTAGTAGTAGTAGTAGTATTAGTAGTAGTAGTAGTATTAGTAGTAGTAGTAGTAGTAGTAGTAGTAGTATTAGTAGTATTAGTAGTAGTATTAGTAGTAGTAGTAGTATTAGTAGTAGTAGTAGTATTAGTAGTAGTAGTATTAGTAGTAGTAGTATTAGTAGTAGTAGTAGTAGTATTAGTAGTAGTAGTAGTAGTAGTAGTAGTTGTAGTATTAGTAGTAGTAGTAGTAGTATTAGTAGTAGTAGTATTAGTAGTAGTAGTATTAGTAGTAGTAGTAGTAGTATTAGTAGTAGTATTAGTAGTAGTAGTAGTATTAGTAGTAGTAGTAATATTAGTAGTAGTAGTAGTATTAGTAGTAGTAGTAGTAGTAGTATTAGTAGTAGTAGTATTAGTAGTAGTATTAGTAGTAGTAGTATTAGTAGTAGTAGTATTATTATTATTATTAGTAGTAGTAGTAGTAGTAGTATTAGTAGTAGTAGTAGTAGTATTAGTAGTAGTAGTATTAGTAGTAGTAGTAGTAGTAGTATTAGTAGTAGTATTAGTAGTAGTAGTATTAGTAGTAGTAGTAGTAGTATTAGTAGTAGTAGTACTACTAGGTTCAAAAAGTTCCCGGAATTTTACTACCATTTTTCGTATTAATATATAACAAGGGATATTATACATTTGTTTTGTTGGTAACATTCATGATGTCATTTCCTTAAAGTTTGTTGATAATGGCGATTGTTGGTTTTGAGTTGTAGGCAATTGTTTATCATAGTGTTTTGTTTGTTCGTCGCATTTTGTAATTATGTCCACAGAGCAAAGTACAAACATCAAGTTCTGTGTTTTGCTGGGGACATGATCAGTATGGCTGATGAAGATGGTGATTTCTTAAACAAAATGAAACTGGTGCTACTTTTACGACCCAGTCCCTAAACGACAGTCATGTGAGTGGAAATCGAAAACATCTCCTCGGAAGCAAAAATTTCCTAGGGACACTTCCAAAGGCAAAGTTATTTTAAATGTTATGTTTTATTTAACGACGCTCGCAACTGCAGAGGTTATATCAGCATCGCCGGATGTGCCGGAATTTTGTCCCGCAGGAGTTCTTTCACATGCCAGTAAATCTACTGACATGAGCCTGTCGCATTTAAGCACACTTAAAGCAAAGTTATGTTGGAAGTTTTCTTCGACTCTCAGGGTCTCATGCACCATGAGTTCATTCCAGAAGGCCGTACTGTAACGAAAGAATTTACGTAGAAATCCTTCGTCGCCTCTGGGACGCAGTGAGAAGGAAACGTCCAGAAAAGTGGGTAGAAAACAACTGGTTCCTTATGCATGACAATGCACCTGCTCATCGCGCAATTATTGTAAAGAATTTTCTTGCCAGGCACAACATAACTGCTTTGGATCAGCCACCATACTGTCCTGATCTCTCACCACCTGATTACTTTCTGTTTCCCCGTCTGAAAAGTCATCTGAAAGGACGGAGATTCAATGCTGAAGAGGTTATCGCAAACGCGACGAGAGCACTAAGACGGGTTTCACAAAATGGCTTCCAGGCCTGATTCCAGGAACTCTACACGCGTTGGCAAAAGTGTGTTGTTGCGGAAGGCAACTATTTTGAAGGAAATGCTGTAGAATAGTGTTTAAGGTACGTTGTTTCTATGATGCTAGCAAATTCCGGGAACTTTTTGAACCTAGTATGTAGTAGTATTAGTAGTAGTAGTAGTAGTAGTAGTAGTAGTATTA
This sequence comes from Periplaneta americana, assembly GCF_040183065.1. Classification (NCBI taxonomy): domain Eukaryota; kingdom Metazoa; phylum Arthropoda; class Insecta; order Blattodea; family Blattidae; genus Periplaneta; species Periplaneta americana. Next base: position 160,818,166 of record NC_091122.1, on the reverse strand, counting down.
GTATTAGTGGTAGTATTAGTAGTAGTAGTAGTAGTAGTAGTAGTATTAGTATTAGTAGTAGTAGTATTAGTATTAGTAGTAGTAGTAGTATTAGTAAGGGAAGTGTGCCTAATATCGCACCCATTTTGAAAAAGTAGTTTTTCAAGTATAAATATATTACATAAATTTGAAATAAATACGGATTCTTAATACGGGTTTATTATACTTATATCAGTGAGGTCAAATTTAAAAATTACTTTTATTTTACATTTGTTTTTCAAGTACAAAAGAAAAATTGCAAAAACGGTGTAAGGAGAACTAGTGCTCCTAATATCGCACCCCTCATTTTGTGAAAAATACATAGGACAAATGTTAAGTTTATTGTATAGAAACAAATTTTATTACATATTTATTATATATCTGTTGTATTTAAGCACAAAACATGTTTTTTTAATAACATACGAATACAACACGGAAATTGTAAGTTTTTCTGATACAATGTGTTTGACAGTAAATAACTACATATTCAGCTATCAAAGTATAGAATGAATAATTTCGAGGGAAAAATTGTTGTGGGGTCGGGTATCGAACCCGGGACCTTTGGTTTAACGTACCAAAGATCCCGGGTTCGATACCGGGCTAACGCTTCTTTTAATTGAACTGAATAAGCTACTACTCCATTCAGGGTCTTATGCCTGTTCTGAGCTCATAAAACATGGGGTGCGATATTAGGCGCATGTGCGATAATAGGCACAGTTCCCTTATTAGTAGTAGTATTAGTAGTAGTAGTAGTAGTAGTAGTAGTAGTAGTATTAGTAGTAGTAGTAGTATTAGTATTAGTATTAGTAGTAGTAGTAGTAGTATTAGTAGTAGTAGTATTAGTAGTAGTAGTAGTAGTAGTAGTATTAGTAGTAGTAGTAGTATTAGTAGTAGTAGTAGTAGTAGTAGTATTAGTATTAGTAGTAGTAGTAGTATTAGTATTAGTAGTAGTAGTAGTAGTAGTAGTAGTAGTAGTATTAGTAGTAGTAGTAGTAGTATTAGTAGTAGTAGTAGTAGTAGTAGTATTAGTAGTAGTAGTATTAGTAGTAGTAGTATTAGTAGTAGTAGTAGTAGTAGTAGTAGTAGTAACATTATTATTAGTACTATTATTATGATTATTATTATTACTATTATTATTATTAGTAGTAGTAGTAGTAGTAGTAGTAGTAGTAACATTATTATTACTACTATTATTATTAGTAGTAACATTATTATTATGATTATTATTATTCATTATTATTATTATTATTATTATTATCATTGTTATTATTATTAGTGGTCGTGGTGTACAACGCAGGTAAATTTAAAATGTGAGAAAATATAAGCTACACAAATAATGCTTCGCGTATGTCATAGAATATTAGATGACGGAATAGTCCTCGTCCAAAAATAACGGAACGACGCCAGAAAGAATACAATAAAATGTTAAAGTGTGGTTTAATCTACAAATCAGTTCACTATGCCCATAGCGAGAGCAGAAATATCGCAGGTGCGATCCCCCCGCGCGCGGCAGCAATTCGTGTAATACCAAGGTCGTATTGCAGAGCAAGCAAACCTGCCGCCTACCTTTCACAGGTAAATGCGGATATCCTGGCGAACCCAAACGTACGAGTAATCCGTGACGAGTCGCCTTTGATTGATGTAACATCCAAGGTGACTCAAGCTTCATATTACATTCGCCACGACTTTGGAATGAGTCGAAACAAAGTCCACCAGGTCGCATTTAGGCTAAACCATCGACCTGGGCTGAGATCGAACCCGCAACCTCGGACAGAAAGCCAGCGCTATACCAACTGCGCCATCCAGATCGATTTTATATATATATATATATATATATATATATATATATATATATATATGGTGGGTCAAAAGTCGCTTTCCCCAAACTCTTCCTTACATTTATTTACATTCAATTTACATTTGACTGCACATTCCTTTACAGATTTTGTTCAAAATGGAAGCCCTGTTTCTCGATACATAATTCACAACGTTTAGACACTGATTTACAGATAGCAGAACATAACTCACGATTTTCGTCGATTTTCACGAATGACTGTACGATCATTTGTCGCAAATGATGCAGATCCTGCGGTTTCCGAGCAAAAACTCATTTTTCAGGATAACCCACAGTGAAAAAACACATGGCTTCAGGTAGCATGATCTGGGTGGCCATTCTGTTGTGCCCTGAGACGGAATCCATTCATGGAATAAAATTACTAGTTCAAAAGTCCCTCACTCCTACACCAAAATGAGGTGGTGCTCCATCCTGTTGTCATATTAATTGCATATCGGCAAAACGAGGGCTGTTTTCAAGACATGTCATCGGAAAAAGAGTTTACGCACGAACATGATTGTCAACCCACCACTTATTAGGACCTACAGCAGCTATTCGTTTTTTTTTTTCAACTTATGACATCTGTATATGTGAGAAAGAACGAATATTGGGGAAAGCGACTTTTGATCCACCTTGCGTATAGGGTATACAGGGTGATTCACGAGGATTTACCGTCCCTTACGGAGCTTAATTTCGAAGACATTCTGAGCAAAAAATGTCATATAAACATTTGTCCTAATCTCAAAATGTTCAAAGTTACACTAATTTCAAGTTGTTTGTAAAATACCTTATTTCTTTAGTTTTACTGGTAAAAAATATTACAAATAGAGAATGAACTATTCAGAAGTGTCATTTCTTTAATTGGCTAGCGTTCTGAAGCTTAAAATGTGTTGTCAGTTACTTTGATTTTCAATTTTTAACTAAAATGACATAATTTTTACGCACTTATCACAAAAATTGTTACAAATCATAAGACTATAGTAACTTGATTCTTTAGGCCTACAGTTTAATTATGCACCCTAATGTACAGTCTTGAAGAATTTATAAGAGTGATTTATAACAATTGTTGTGATAAATGCGTAAGAAAATGTAGACTAATTTTGAAGTAAAAATCGAAAAAAAATTCTGCACCAAGCAACTATGGAATTCACAACACATTTTTAACTTCAGAATATTACCTAATTAAAGAAATGATACTCCTGAATAGTTCATTCTTTATCTTTAATATTCTTTTAATCTTAAAACGCAAGAATAGTGATATTTTACTAACAATTTCAAGTTATTTATTTATTTATTTACTTAACCTGGTAGAGATAAGGCCATCAGGCCTTCTCTTCCCCTCTACCAGGGGATTACAACTACAATATTAAGACTACAATTACAATTATAATTACAATTAATATTGAATTTACAAATGCAATAAAAATCAAAGTACTAAAAGATTAACAGACTAATAAAAACTAGACAGTTCATTGTAAAAATTAAGAAGAGAGAATTTTTTTTTTTTTATTAACTAAGTAAAAATTAAACCTACTCTACGCAGTAAGAAAATGCTTAATAAGTTTGCTTTTGAACGCTACTGAATTCCGACAGTCTCTGATGTCACTGGGTAGGGTATTCCACAAGCGCGAAAGCGAGATTGTGTATGATGATGAATACGATGATGTCTTATGTGTTGGTATGGCTAGTATGAGGCTATTTTGCATGCGTGTGAAGAGATTATGATATGATGACAGGTAACTGAAATGGGAGGCAAGGTAGGTAGGTGTAGAGGTGTGAAGGACTTGGAAAAGGAGAACAAGAGAATGAAAATTTCTACGTTCGTTAAGCCGTAGCAAGTTAGTGTAACTCTCAAAATATTGAGATTAGGACAAATGTTTATATGACATTTTTTGCTCAGAATATCTTCGGAAATAAGCTCCGTAAGGGACGGTAAATCTTCGTGAACCACTCTGTATAATTGTCTGTAGATGAAAGCATATTTAATAAAATATTACCGTTGGACGAAATATGAATTGACCAATTGTGCAAATGAAAAAGATAACTTCACGTGACTCATGTCCTCCACCTACAGAATGATGTGTAAGGCCTTCAGTGGGGTGCATTCAGGGCTGACCTGTGCTTCTAAAATACGAGTTTTAGTCATGCTTCTTATGAGTAATACTGCAGTCCGACCAGGATGCCCGCAAGCCTGTAGATCAAATGCACCTGAAGGCGTGCGCAAGCAACTTCGAATAATGGGATTGGAATGTATTAAATGCCAGCCAGGTGCTTTGTCATTATCTGAGCATCTTCTCATTTCTGTCATACGTTATTCTTTTATTAAATGTTCGTTTCACCAATAAATTGCGTAAATGTTCTGCAATTTTAATCTCACATCCTTGCTTACTTACATACTTATGGCTTTTAACGAACCCGGAGTTTCATTGCCGCCCTCACATAAGCCCTCCATCGGTCCCTATCCTGTGCAAGATTAATCCAGTCCCACAATCACATCCCACTTTCCTCAAATTAATTTTAGTATTATCCTCCCATCTACGTCTCGGCCTCCCCAAAGATCTTTTTCCCTCCGGCCTTCCAACTAACACTCTACACTACGCATTTCTCAATTCGCCCAAACGTGCTACATGTCCTGCCCATCTCAAACGTCTGGATTTAATCTTCCTAATTATGGCAGGTGTAGAATACAATAAGTGCAGTTCTGCGTTGTGTAACTTTCTCCATTCTCCTGTAACTTTATCCCTCTTAGCCCCAAATATTTTCCTAAGAACCTTATTCTCAAACACCCTTAATCTCTGTTCCTCTCTCAAAGTGAGAGTCCAAGTTTCACAAACATGAGTAGGGCAGCCTTCAATAATACAAAATCATCACAATAAAAAACACAACAGAAATGATTTGATTAATTGGTTAGTGAATTATGGTCTTCTTAAAAGAAAATGTTTGAATTCACCTAAAATTCTCATAATTGAAACTTCAGCCTAATTGACATTTTATACTTACTTACTTACTTACTTGCTTTTAAGAAACCCGGAGGTTCATTGCCGCCCTCACATAAGCCCGCCATCGGTCCCTATCCTGTGGAAGATTAATCCTCTCTATATCATCATATCCCATCTCCCTCAAATCCATTTAAATATTATCCTCCCATCTACGTCTCGGCCTCCCCAAAATCTTTTTTCCCTCTGGCCTCCCAACTAATACCCTACATGCATTTCTGGATTCGCCCATACATGCTCTGCCCATCTCAAACGTCTGGATTTAATGTTCCTAATTATGTCAGGTGAAGAATAGAATGCGTGCAGTTGTAACTTTCTCCATTCTCTTGTAACGTCATCTGTCTTAGCCCCAAATACTTTCCTAAGCACCTTATTCTCGAACATCCTTAACCTATGTTCCTCTTTCTCCTCTTAATACAGATGTAAGAGATCAACGAACTCAGGTCTGCCTGCCTTAGTGAACTACCTCCCACCTCCCTTTCTAGCTACAATGCTGCATTTACCATTCATTTATCTCTTAATTAATTTATCCATTATTACTTTAAGCGGTATTAAAACTATGTCTTAAATGTTGTTTACATATTGCGCGTGAGATGCATGTTACAAATTGAATTTAGATCATAATATCATTGCTACAGTATACAATAATCAAAATTAGAATTTTCTCTTATATACACACACTTCTTCAAAGTTCCATGTACAGTACAATGCTCTTCATGTTCTAATGCACGTATTTTTGGGCACAACGACCATGCTACAGCGCTACGCCCTCCTGAAACTAGGTTACAAGGAGTTCTTTTTGAAGTCAGTCACGCGTGGCTGGGAGTTTCGCACGTAATTTATTTCGAGGGTGTCACCTGCTACTATTTGTTTACTACAGCTGCGCAGCAGTCTTTTGTCTATATTTCATTGCTCCATTCCACTTCCTGACAAGTGGACTTGAATGAATCACCAACTGGTTGGCTCATCAGATAAGTACGGGTTAAATGCACTCACTGAAGATTTCAGCACATAGCCTTACACGAGTGTCAAACAGTTATTCACCCCATGAAAGTTAATTTTACACAATAGATGTAACCATTTATGCTTCCTCTACTTATTTTCTCCTTCATTCCTACAGCTCCTTCTCCATCAGTTTTGTATTTCCTCCTACAGTCCTTATTTCCTTCCTCAGTCCTACATTCCCCCTTCATTTCTGCATTTTCTCCTTCAATCCTGCATTTCTTCCTTCAGCCCTGTATTTTTCCTTTAGTCCCATATTTCTTTCTTCAGTCATGTACTTATACCTTCAGTCCTATATTTCCTTTTTCAGCCTATATTTTCTCCTTCAGTCCTCTATTTTACCCTTCAGTTTTCTATTTCCTCCTTCATCCTGTATTTCGTCTTTCAACCCTCTGTTTTTCCTTCAGTTCTGTATTACTTTCTTCAATCATGTACGTCTACCTTCAGTCCTATATTTTCTCTTTCAGCCTTATTTTCTCCTTCAACCCTCTGTTTTATCCTTCAGTTCTGTATTACTTTCTTCAGTCATGTACGTCTCCCTTCAGTCCTATATTTTCTCTTTCAGCCTTATTTCCTCCTTCAACCCTCTGTTTTATCCTTCAGTTCTGTATTACTTTCTTCAGTCATGTACGTCTACCTTCAGTCCTATATTTTCTCTTTCAGCCTTATTTTCTCCTTCAACCCTCTGTTTTATCCTTCAGTTCTGTATTGCTTTCTTCAGTCATGTACGTCTACCTTCAGTCCTATATTTTCTCTTTCAGCCTTATTTTCTCCTTCAACCCTCTGTTTTATCCTTCAGTTCTGTATTACTTTCTTCAATCAAGTACGTCTACCTTCAGTCCTATATTTTCTCTTTCAGCCTTATTTTCTCCTTCAACCCTCTGTTTTATCCTTCAGTTCTGTATTACTTTCTTCAGTCATGTACGTCTACCTTCAGTCCTATATTTTCTCTTTCAGCCTTATTTTCTCCTTCAACCCTCTGTTTTATCCTTCAGTTCTGTATTACTTTCTTCAATCATGTACGTCTACCTTCAGTCCTATATTTTCTCTTTCAGCCTTATTTTCTCCTTCAACCCTCTGTTTTATCCTTCAGTTCTGTTTTACTTTCTTCAATCATGTACGTCTACCTTCAGTCCTATATTTTCTCTTTCAGCCTTATTTCCTCCTTCAACCCTCTGTTTTATCCTTCAGTTCTGTATTACTTTCTTCAATCATGTACGTCTACCTTCAGTCCTATATTTTCTCTTTCAGCCTTATTTCCTCCTTCAACCCTCTGTTTTATCCTTCAGTTCTGTATTACTTTCTTCAATCAAGTACGTCTACCTTCAGTCCTATATTTTCTCTTTCAGCCTTATTTTCTCCTTCAACCCTCTGTTTTATCCTTCAGTTCTGTATTACTTTCTTCAGTCATGTACGTCTACCTTCAGTCCTATATTTTCTCTTTCAGCCTTATTTTCTCCTTCAACCCTCTGTTTTATCCTTCAGTTCTGTATTACTTTCTTCAATCATGTACGTCTACCTTCAGTCCTATATTTTCTCTTTCAGCCTTATTTTCTCCTTCAACCCTCTGTTTTATCCTTCAGTTCTGTTTTACTTTCTTCAATCATGTACGTCTACCTTCAGTCCTATATTTTCTCTTTCAGTCTTATTTTCTCCTTCAACCCTCTGTTTTATCCTTCAGTTCTGTATTACTTTCTTCAGTCATGTACGTCTACCTTCAGTCCTATATTTTCTCTTTCAGCCTTATTTCCTCCTTCAACCCTCCGTTTTATCCTTCAGTTCTGTATTACTTTCTTCAATCATGTACGTCTACCTTCAGTCCTATATTTTCTTTTTCAGCCTTATTTTCTCCTTCAACCCTCTGTTTTATCCTTCAGTTCTGTATTACTTTCTTCAATCATGTACGTCTACCTTCAGTCCTATATTTTCTCTTTCAGCCTTATTTTCTCCTTCAACCCTCTGTTTTATCCTTCAGTTCTGTATTACTTTCTTCAGTCATGTACGTCTACCTTCAGTCCTATATTTTCTCTTTCAGCCTTATTTCCTCTTTCAACTCTCTGTTTTATCCTTCAGTTCTGCATTACTTTCTTCAATCATGTACGTCTACCTTCAGTCCTATATTTTCTCTTTCAGCCTTATTTCCTCCTTCAACCCTCTGTTTTATCCTTTAGTCCTGTATTTCTTTCTACAATCATGAACTTCTACCTTCAGTCCTATATTTCTCTTTCAGTCTATATTTTCTCCTTCAGCCCTCTATTTTATCCTTCAGTCCTGTATTTCCTCCTTCAGTCCTGTATTTCTTCCTTCAGTTCTGTATTTCCTCCTTCAACCGTCTCGTTTATCTTTCAGTCCTATACTTCTACCTTCAGTCCTTTATTTCCTATTTCAGCCTGTATTTCCTCCTTCAGTCCTTTACTTTTTCCTTCAGTCCTTTACTGATATCTTGAGTCCTGTTTCCTCTTTCAGTCCTACATTTTGTCCTTCATTCTCTATTTCATCCTTGAATCATTTATTCCTCCTTCCTTAGCCCTATATTTTCTTCTCGTTTAGCGCTGTATTTCCTACTCTAGCCCTATATTTTATCCTTCAATTCTGTATTTCCTTCCCCATTCCATTATTTTCGTGTCTCCCACTTTTATCCTATGTTCTGTATCCACTCCTTCCCTTATGTTTTTATGTGTTCTTTATTTGATATTTTCTGTTCTATATGACTCGGTTAAGAGGGAAGTATTATATGATATTCTTATTGAATTTGGTATTCCCAAGAAACTAGTTCGATTAATTAAAATGTGTCTCAGTTAAACATACAGCAGAGTCCGTATAGGTCAGTTTCTATCTGATGCTTTTCCAATTCACTGGGGGCTAAAGTAGGGAGATGCACTATCACCTTTACATTTTAACTTCGCTTTAGAATGTGCCATTAGGAAAGTTCAGGATAACAGGCAGGGTTTGGAATTGAACGGGTTACATCAGCTTCTTATCTATGCGGATGACGTGAATATGTTAGGAGAAAATACACAAACGATTAGGGAAAACACGGAAATTTTACTTGAAGCAAGTAGAGCGATCGGTTTGGAAGTAAATCCCGAAAAGACAAAGTATATGATTATGTTTCGTGACCAGAATATTGTACGAAATGGAAATATAAAAATTGGAGATTTATCCTTCGAAGAGGTGGAAAAATTCAAATATCTTGGAGCAACAGTAACAAATATAAATGACAGTCGGGAGGAAATTAAACGCAGAATAAATATGGGAAATGCGTGTCATTATTCGGTTGAGAAGCTCTTATCATCCAGTCTGCTGTCCAAAAATCTGAAAGTTAGAATTTATAAAACAGTTATATTACCGGTTTTTCTGTATGGTTGTGAAACTTGGACTCTCACTCTGAGAGAGGAACATAGGTTAAGGGTGTTTGAGAATAAGGTTCTTAGGAAAATATTTGGGGCTAAGCGGGATGAAGTTACAGGAGAATGGAGAAAGTTACACAATGCAGAACTGCACGCATTGTATTCTGTCACCTGACATAATTAGGAACATTAAATCCAGACGTTTGAGATGGGCAGGGCATGTAGCACGTATGGGCGAATCCAGAAATGCATATAGAGTGTTAGTTGGGAGACCGGAGGGAAAAAGACCTTTAGGGAGGCCGAGATGTAGATGGGAGGATAATATTAAAATGGATTTGAGGGAGGTGGGATATGATGATGGAGACTGGATTAATCTTGCACAGGATAGGGACCAATGGCGGGTTTATGTGAGGGCGGCAATGAACCTTCGGGTTCCTTAAAAGTCATTTGTAAGTAAGTAAGTAAGATTCTTATTCGCTTTTACTCTTTGTTCTGTCTTTTTCCTCGTTTCGTTCATTTATTTATGAGTTCTTTATTTGTCTTTCTTCATTCTTTCTGGTTTTTACCTTCAACTTCTCTATTTCCTAGCTGCTCTCTTAGTTATTTTCCTCACATCTTATCTTTCTCTGTTCCTAATTTTCTTATCCTTTTTTTTTTAATCCTTTTGTTAATTTATTTCATTTTAACTTGAAATTATATTTTAAATCATATTCTATTTCTTTTACTCCCTTCTTACATTTTAATTTTCTCTCTTTCTTTTTAATTATTTCTCTCACTCATTTATTTAACTTATTCTCATTTAATTGTTCTATTTTCTTTACTTCACATTAATTGGTTATTACTTTATTTGTCTCTTTAATTCCTACTGTCGCATTTATTTATTACACTTCCTGTCCTTCTCGTCTTCTTCCTTTGCTTCTTTATTCAGTACTTCAATTTTAATAGACCTACTTATTTTCAGCATTTTATTCTTCATCTTCCTCCTTGATTCCTCAGTAGTTTTCTTTCTTCGGCAATTTTCTACGCTGTACTGTCTCCTTAACTCATTGAAACAGTTTTAACAGTAGATGTTCTGTTCGGGCATTTGTTACGTTATGAGCCACGATGCGGATCCCACATTGAGCAAATCACGGTTGCTATGCTGAAATAGAAGAACGTCGCTCATTAATAAATTTGGAGAATTACTTATGATGGAAAGGAAAAACTCTGAACTCTTCTACGTGCATTAATTCTTGTTAGTACTTCTGCCTAGTGTGGTGCTTAGTCTATCGATAGTCGACCTCATATCTATATAATATATATTACCGATTTCGATACATAAGGGAGAAATGTAAATACTAATGTGTATCGATATATATAAACGTATCTGATGAGACGTTTTTGTTTACATTTTCCTCTAACAAATCTTGCGGGATGGATGATTGGAGTTACACACAACCCCACTGCAGAGCAATGACCTCAAGTACTCTTTGCAGTGTTGCAACACGTTACATTTCGCATTCTCAAAACTATTGGACGTATCGAAAAACTTATTTGATAAAAGTCGTTCCCATTGAGTTGATTAATTATCTTTGTGAATTAAAATTTCATTTAAATAATTTACTTATTGTTAACATAAATTTCATTTATTCATTCATTTGTTTTTCTGTCAGTCTATTTGTTTCTTTATTTATTTATTTATTTCGTCATTCTTTTATTGATTGCTTGATTCATTCATTTATTTATTTATTTATTTATTTATTTATTTATTTATTTATTTATTTATTTATTATTTGTGTGCTTACTAATATATGCACTTGTTTACATATTGATCTTTTGTTTTCAACCCAAATATAGTTTATCCATTCATGAATTAAGTTTTTAGCAAATTCAGTCCATCATTCGACTGTATAGGTACCAAACTTCCCACTTCCTTACAATAGACTTCTGCTTATTTGTTAACATAAATTTCATTTATTCATTCATTTGTCTTTCTGTCTGTCTGCTTGTTTGTTTATTTATTTATTTCGTCATTCTTTTATTGATTGCTTGATTCATTCATTCAATTATCTATCTATCTATCTATCTATCTATCTATCTATCTATCTATCTATCTATCTATCTATCTATCTATCTATCTATCTATCTATCTATCTATCTATCTGTCTGTCTGTCTGTCTGTCTGTCTGTCTGTCTGTCTGTCTGTCTGTCTGTCTGTCTGTCTATTTATTTATTTATTTATTATTATTGTGTGCTTACTAATATATGCACTTGTTTACATATTGATCTTTTGTTTTCAACCCAAATATAGTTTATCCATTCATGAATTAAGTTTTTAGCAAATTCAGTCCATCATTCGACTGTATAGGTACCAAACTTCCCACTTTCTTACAATAGACTTCTGCTTATTTGTTAACATAAATTTCATTTATTCATTCATTTGTCTTTCTGTCTGTCTGCTTGTTTGTTTATTTATTTATTTCGTCATTCTTTTATTGATTACTTGATTCATTCATTCAATTATATATATACATATATATATATATATATATATATATATATATATATCTGTCCGTCCGTCCGTCCGCCCGTCCGCCCGCCCGCCCGCCCACCCACCCACCCAACTATCTATTTATCTATCTATCTATCTATCTATCTATCTATCTATCTATCTATCTATCTATCTATCTATCTATCTATCTATCTATCTATCTATCTATCTATTTATTTAGTGGTTTGTTTATTATTTGTGTACTTACTAATATATGTACTTATTTACATATTGATATTTTGTTTTCAATCCACGTATATGTTTATCCATTCATGAATTAAGTTGTTAGCAAATTCAGTCCATCATTCGACTGCACACTTACCAAACTTCCCACTTCCTTACAAAAGACTTCTGCGGATGCACATGTGAAGTTAGTAGGTGCAGTTCATGATAGAGGTAAGCAAGCTTTCTCTCAGCTGTCTGCACGATCTTTGTACAAGCAACCCCGATCCCTCACATTGCGGTACCGTTTGTAGTTAGAAAGCGTGTAAAGTGACAGGCGGTTACGTTGATCCACTGTTGCACGGAAGCAAACGGTTCGTCACGCCACCAGCCTGTTTCCATGGAGAACGAGTGATTCAAAACAGTTGAGGGCAGACAGCGCGAAGCTTCGCACCGCAGTGCACAATGGATCTCTGACAACATTATTTACCGTATGTGATCTGCTGGTGATCAAACGGTTATGTCAATTGAAATCACGACTATTGGCTCTGAATTTACAGAAAAGAGATAGCAGTTGCTGTCAGCTGCGAGTGCAACATGTCGACTGCCGCCATTTCTCCAGAGTCTGGAAACAGAGTGAGTACAATACGCTTAACTGTGTCACGGCATTTGTAACTTTATTTACTGTCGTTTTTTATAAACTAAAGAGGCCATTCAGTGGCTGTAAGTTAACAAAAGACAGTGGTGAACCGGTAGTGGAAATAGAGTTGCAGGCGAAATCAAAATACTGATTAACTTTTCAACTTCTTTACTGTGTTAATTTTTTAGGAAATTACTTGGTTTACTAGATTCAAAGTGATGTTCTTCATTGCCCAAAGCCTAGTGAAAATCAAGAGCCATCTTCTACAGCGACATCATTTTATTTTTACTTCAACTTTTATTGTACCTGAGTTTTTTAATGTACTTCACTCCCACCCCTTCTACTAATGAAGTTCAACCGTCCTGCACACAGATCTAAGACCGCATATACAGCCATAGTAGCCTTACGGTCATAGTAAACAGTACGTTCCAAAAATATGTTTGCGTTTACCAGTGACGAAAGAGCTTTCAATATTGAATCATTTTCGCACAGATACTGTCGTCAATTTGCCTACGTCGTATCCCGGTTTCCCCCACCTGCTTTTATTCGCCAGCTAGTGGCTGGGCTGTCGTCTTACCTCTTTTGTGAGAACATTAATTTCTGTTAGGAATTAGACGTCTACGTAATATTATACAACTGTTTAAAATAACTTAAATAAAAGGGCCTCGTTAAGTAATTAACTGTCACGTGATTTCCTCCCTTTCTACGATCCTACGACATAACCACTTGGACGAACAGTAGGTAGTATATCTGAGTAATTTTATCTTTTCGGATCGGCAGAAGTGAAGATGGAATTTACAGTACGTAAGATACTCTTTTATAGAGTAGGTACAGAATTATTTCAACATGAGTTACTAGTTACGAAGGACAAAACTGGTAAGTGGGATTAGGTGCAATAGTCTATAGTGCGATAATATGCACATTAGAACTGAAGCCTGTATCGAAATGAACGGCCACCATTTTCAAAAATGTGTTTAAATATCCATATTATGATTATTTTTCAATTTAACTTCATTCTCTATATTGTACGCTAATGTGCTGTAGACAGTATAATATACACTGCATTATGAATACGTCCACATGGACAGCTCAGTTCATGAGTAAAAACACTTATTGTTAATACTATAGGCCTACTGTATTTTGATTAAACAAAAACCTAATGAAAATTATCAAACTCAAAAGCGCGATATTTCCTAGTTTACGTAAATGGTGAACTACTTTTCTTCCCTCCTATACCTAGTAAAATGATTTGTTTGTATATTACGCCAGTATCATCGAACTCCAGTAGTGGAAAGGGGTAGCAAACGGCGTTGATCCAAAGGTATAGCCAGGTTAATATTAAAAATGTTAGTAAAAATAAAATGATGTCCCTGTAGTTTCCGTTGTTTGGGGTGTGTTCATGATTGTGTTGAAAAGGGTGTGTGTTTTGAAATTGAGTTGAGTGTTCTGAATGTGCTGGGGGTGTGTTTTTGTATGTTTGTAAATTTCATATTGTTCTAGAGTGTCACGTTTCTGGTTTTTTGTCTGTATGTGTAGTATTTTCATGTCAGTGTCTATGTTGCTGTAGTTGTGATTGGAGTTTATGATGTGTTCAGCTTAGGTTGAATTGTTGAGTGGTTTGGTTATGGCTGTGATATGTTCTTTGTAACGTGTTTGAAATGATCTTCCAGTCTGTCCAATGTATTCAAACAATGTGCTGTCCACAGCTGTTGAGTAACGGTAAGCGCGGCTCGCCGTTAAACCAGGTGGCCCGTGTTCGAGTCCCGGTCGGGGCAAGTTATCTGGTTGAGGTTTTTTCAGGGTTTTCCCTCAACCCAATATGAGCAAATGCTGGGTAACTTTCGGTGCTGGATTCCGGACTCATTTCACCGGCATTATCACCTTCATCTAATTCAGACGCTAAATAACCTAAGATGTTGACAAAGCATCGTAAAATAACGTACTTAATAAAACAATGTACTCATTTCAAACAAGTTACAAGCAACATTCCACAGCTATAACCAAACCACACGACAATTCAATCTACGCAGAACACATTACAAACTCTAATCACAACTACAGCAACATAGACACAGACATAAAAATACTAGATATTATTATTCAGTCAAAAACTCAGCAACTTGACACTCTAGAACAATATGAAATTTGCAAACGCACACCCTGAACACTCAACTGAATTTCAAAACACATACCATTTTCGACACAATCATGAACACACTCCACCACAACAGGGAACCAGAAGATATCGCGAGATCTTTACTAGATTTTGGACAATGAAGAACACCACTTCGAAACTAGTCAGCCAGGTAATTTCGTACTAATTAATACAGTAAAGACGTTTAAAAGTTAATCAGTGATATATAAGTGTTAAAAGTGTATATAGAACAATGAAGAAATCAAAATACCCAGAAAAAAAACGTCAGCAATCATCTTATCCGTCAGAAATTTCACAAAATTGTCAAGATTTAAGTGTTGTTAACTTTTGATACATTTAATTTAATCTAACAGCTACTTAACTTATAATTTGACTATGTAGGCCTACGCCTTTCTAGGCAACATTAGAACCCCGGAACATGCTAGAGAATCAGCTACTAAACTGAAAAACATGAAAACTTCTACAAAAGACTCGTTCCAAATTTATATTAAGCTTATAGCAGATATAAGATTGTAACGTGAGGCACTTGTAAATGAGTTATAGCCTACAATGTAAGGTTTTATCACAAAACTGACTCATTTTTAACTCAATAGACTGAATATTTCTCATCAGATGGATCAGAATTCCACCGTTGCTAACGCTATGAAATTGCCGGTAAACAAGAACAGTTTAGGGGCATATTTTATGTCTACAAGTGTTTTGGTTTTATGTTTATTTTTTTTTTACAAATGTTTCAAAGCTCCATTTTCATCAAAACATAGATTGATTTCCTCCAGAAGCCTTTGAAAACCTCTAAAAATGAGGAAATAAGAATATATTATAAATTAAATGTTTAGCGATTTAGCTTATTTGTGATAGGCCTACGATATAAAAATCTGATCGAATGTAGATTTTGGTCTAATATTTCAGTTTCTTCTATTACTCTGATTCAACTGTTTCTCCGCTGTCTCCATGATGTAGATTCATTCACTTCAGTAGCCTGAGCTTTAAAAATAAAATTACATGAAAAATAATTTTCTAAAAACTTTAAAGATTTTGTTGCATAGTAAGTAATATTTACAATTAAGATTAAGTGATAATGTGTCAAACAACTAATTAGCCATATGATAAACGTAAAGTGATATTTTAAGAGAATGCAATGATCAATAGTGAATTGTAATACAGAGTAGCCTAATGAAAATTAGTTGATTTTGTATGTGAATTCGAGTACAAATGAAAAGATCCCAATATAACATTTATTTTAATGTTGGAAAGACAAAGGACAACAAATGTACCTATCTATGTAGGCCTAGATGATTGGAATTCTTCTTTTTCACAAAAAATAATAAATTTCGATTTTAGTGTGATTCTTGCACTCAAGATACTCTACAGTAAAGTGTGACGAAGACTCTTAGATTGGATAATTTCCATTGCTAGTTGTCTAAGATTGAATCTATCTTCATCGCGAAGTAATAAAAAAATTGGAGTGAGAAAGGGTTCCTACTCGTTTGGGCCGATACAAACATTTAATATGTTTAACTGACCAACGAAAGCTTGGGTATACAGTGGAGTCCATTCGTTGTTTATAAATGGGGATAAAAACTAATAGCCAATCAAAGGTCATTTTAAACATTTGTACGTACTGTCTATTACACTATTGGTCTTCTGTGCCCGCCCCTACCTAGACGATGTAACCACTGACGGACGACAAATTCAGTGACTGGTAGACAGTGAAGGTGATGTAAACAGCAGGGTGAGTACAAACACTGTACGTACTTGTCAGTAAGCGCTGGAGGCACCACGGATTCCCTACAAGTTTCAACTTTATTTTTTGTCTGAGTAAATGTATTATGAAAGGGTATCAGTCTAAATAACTTAAGAATATTTTTCCTTATGGCCAAGCTATAATAATTGGACATAAGAGACTACTGAACACAATGAACAACAGACATATCCCAATTATTACAGTGAATAATGCCACTATTCCGCACCATTCCGTCGTCAGAAACCTCGGCATTTTCTTGGACGAAAATTTAAATTGGGAATGCCAAATAAACGAAATATCCAAGAGAGTGTGCAATACCATGCATTCTCTTAACCCATTCAGAAACTTCCTCCCGCCAGAATTAAAACAGACTTTAGTGCAAACCTTCGTACTACCACTGTTTGACTATTGCGACGTAATATTTAGTCTACAGACTTGACAACTGACCTTTCGAACAAGCTGCAGCGTGTGCACAATATGTGTGTCAGATTCATCAGCAATGCTCACAAGTTTGACCACATTACACCCTCGTTCAAATCTTTATCCTGGCTGCAACTTAGTAACCGTAGAACACTTCATTCGCTGTCCCTTCAGATTCGAGTTCTCCACACTTCTACTCCAAATTATCTTCGTTTCCGGTTTAACTACTTATCCTCCATCACAATCTAAACACCAGGTCACAGGAGAGCCAAATCCTAGCAATTCCTGTCCACAGAACATCCCACTATTCATCCTTTTTTACTGTCTCAGTCCCCCGTGAATGGAATTCTCTACCTCAGAACATGAGGGGCTGCCGGACAATAACCACTTTCAAGAAAAGGCTAAACGATTTCTTACGGGCGCAGTCAAATTTAAGTTATAATTGTGATGGAGTTTAATAATTTAATTTAATTTAAGTATCACCTGCAGAAAAGTATATTCTATTATCCATGTGCTAAAAAGGATAAATGTTCATCTTCCCTCTTGCTTAAAAAAGTCCCTTGTGCAGACCCTTGTATTTCCCTATTTTGACTATGCTGACATTTTACTGACTGACCTCTCCAGCGACAACAAAATGAAACTTCAACGTGCTCATAATTTGTGTGTACGTTTTGTAAGCAATGTTCGTAAATATGATCACATTACCCCATCCCTGGAAGCAATAGGTTGGCTTAAACTAGATAAGAAAAGAAATTTACATTCACTTCTCCTTCTCTTCGAAATCTTGAACTCTTCTATTCCTTCGTACCTGTCGTCTCGCTTCACTTACCTTTCTTCCCACCACAATCTGAACACACGCTCTCGCCATGAAACAATACTAACAATACCATCCCATCGCACCTCCTCATACTCATCCTCTTTCACAATAGCCCTGCCAAGACTCTGGAATTCGTTACCTGCTAGCATCAGGGACTGTCGAAATAAAATTCAATTCAAACGCAAACTTACTAGGCACTTGGTCAGTAATTGAGACTCGTTCAGACATGATTTCTTGTAAATAGTTCTCTTAATCTATCACAAAATATTTCAATATCCGGTAATTTCATCACTATAGAATTTTGTTATTGTAGGTTTAATTTGTAATTCAGTAAATACAAAAATATTCTTTGTTCTTAACTACTATGATAAAATGTCTAGCTTTCATTAATCAGGTATTCTTGTCGTACTTTAATTTTTATTGTAACTGTAATTGTAAATTTAATATTAATTGTAATTTTATTGTTCATGTTATAGTTGTAATCCCCTGGTAGAGGGGCAGAGAAGGCCTGATGGCCTTATCTCTACCAGGTTAAATAAATAAATACTAAATACTACTATCATTACTATTATTATTATTATTATTATTATTATTATTATTATTATTATTATATTATTATTACTATTATTATTACTATTATTATTATTATTATTATTATTACATAATTATTTTATTGGTGTTGTGAAGATGAAAATAACTGTCATTGTATTATATTGTCTTGTAGTATTGTATTGCTTAGAATTGTATTGTATTGTATTAATTATGTTATATTCATAGCATTGTAGTAATTTTCTATCATAATGGTTGAGTGGAAGAGAAGGCCGAATGACCTTAACTCTGCCAGTTAAAATAAACCATTTTTACTCCATCGATCTCTAGTGCTGGAACGAATTTTTCTCCGTTAAAAAAATTAAATTGGCCCAAAAAATTAATAACACCATCACACAGACTTCAAGATGTGTTACCTATGACAGAATAGCTTAGGCCTATTTATTGGTTTTCTTTTCTTGCAATCCAACACGAACATCTTAATTTTCTAAATCAATTTTATTAATAAGCTATAAATAGGCCAGCGGTTTTCCACCCTGGGCCTAGAATTTGGCTGTTGCATTTACTAATGATAGCGAGGGGAAGGGTACTTGAACAATACAGTTTAAACAGACCAATCAAAGCGCAGTAAACAATATCAGGCAACACGACCATTTGGACTATGAGCCAGTAAAAATATCACCTTATTCCATAACCACTTGTGTCCACACCTGTGAAGTAACGGTCAGCGCGTCTCGCCGCGAAACCGGGTGACACGGGTTCGAATACCGGTCGGGGCAAGTTACCTGGTCGAGGTTTTTCCGGGGTTTTCCCTCTACCCAATACGAGCAAATGATGGGTAACTATCGGTGCTGGACCCCGGACTCATTTCACCGGCATTATCACCATCATCTCATTTAGACGCTAAATAACCTGAGATGTTGATAAGTGTCGTAAAAATAACCCATAACAACTTAACACGATTAAGGTTGGTCCATAATAAATCGGGAACGGAAACGAGAACGAGAACAGAAATACTGTTAAAATAAATGTATCTAAATGGTTCCCGGTCTCTGGAAGGCTTCTCACATTTAAATACATTTATTTTAACAATATTTCCGTTCTCGTTCTCATCGTTTTCGTTCTCGGTTTATTGTGAACCAGCCTTTATTCTTGTGCGTGTTGTCAGAATAACATACCGGCTATGTCTAACCTAAAACAATGTGTTGTTTTGCAAACCTTAAGTCCTAGTTACAAAATATAGAAGCAGCTTCTACTTTTAAAACGTTCCTGTTAAAATGTTGTTTTAAAATTAATTTGCAGCTTAAATAGTTTCTAAAGCAGGACAAAGATGTGTTTCCAACATGGTAGGTTATAAATTATGACTTCTCTCACCCTTCACGCGACATGTAGGAATGAATTATTGCAGGCTGTATTGCCCTTGATAATATTGAACAGAAAAGAACGTAGAGATATCGATCCCTGGATTGCAACGTGTGGCTCGACACAATGAGTCACAGGCGCTTTCTTTGTTAGAAGAATATTATGCAGAGTTTGAGTCGTTTCTTTGTCAGTTATGGGTCGGATGTCAAAATGCTCATAGCTAGTGACAGGCAAAATATGAAATTTCATATTCTAAACCAGCGTTTCTCAAACTTTTTTGAAGTGGGGACCACATTTTTAAGTCAGAACAGTTCCGCGGACCACCTTAAGGCTGGTTCACAATAAACCGGAAACGAGAATCGCAACGAAAACGAAAACGGTAAAATTGTTAAAATGTGTACATTTAAATGTGAGCTTTCACAATTAACGAAAAGCTTGCCGGAGCCCGGGATCGGGAACGGAGAGTTGGCCAAGTTTCAACTTAAGCGTTCACGTTTCCGATCACAGCCCACTAGATTCATTCTATTGCCATCTAAAAACTATTTTGTCGTCGTATATTTTGTAGCAAGAAGATCGTGACATAACCTATACATTATTTTGTTCTGTGCTGTGCATCATGGAGCAACTTTTATTTGATGAGATTCTAATATTGAGTGTTGAGGAAAATCCTCACGTTTACGATAAGCGGCGCGCCTCGTATAAAGATGAGAAAAGAAGAAGAATACGTGGTTTTCAATAGCTGCATCTTTGAACACCGATCGTAAGTGAATCATATTTTATTACTGTATTGGTTGTATTTCACACTACATATTCATGTTTCAATTCAATAACTACTGTTGTGTTCATTTTTGTTCTATTACAAATGTTTCTTCTCCAATTATTTTACGTTATGGTAGACTTAAAATAGGTTGTGATAATAAAGATGCATGGGCATATTTATAGTGCCGTAGCTAATTAAATGTTTCAGTTGAAATTTCGAAGTTCGTTAACCTTTATTTATTCTTTTCTACCTCCATTGCATACATGTATGTATTTATTTACACTGCAAGTGGGGAAGCACCCGGTGGCAGTGGTATATGCAATATTAACAATACACAATAAAATGATAAGCAATACACAATACAATTTTACAACACATATACAATTTTATACACAATACAATAAGAATACACAATACAATTTAACACAATAATAATGTTAATGTTGGCTGCCTTGTACTCATGAGAGAACGCCATTGGTCAATTATACACAAATAACATCAGAATGCGTAATATCGATTTTACATATCGTTATTGACATACATATCGATATGCATAGTCGTCTACGTTCTCGTTTTTTGTGAATCAAAAATTTTCATGTTCACGTCCTCTGCTTCTCGTTTTCATTCTGGTTCTCGTTCCCGGTTTATTGTGAACCAGCCTTTACGCTTGTTCCCTGCGAAAGCAAATGTATCATTTTTGTATGATATTTTAATACCAGTTTATTTATGTTTTAAAATAGGATTAATTAATTAATTATAATACTTTTGTAATTATATTTTTGTAACCAATCACAAGTCATAACAAATTCTATGCAGTGTTGATTCATCGCTTGCCTGTTAGCAGTTAGTTGTTTGAAATCCTTCTTATATGGTACACACTAGTAGTTGTCCATGTCTCTGTTAAATAGTGTCCATTATAAATAATGGAAAATGCCTTCGATCCGGATTTTTTATAAAAAAAAGTAACATGATGATACGCTTCATTTAGGCAGTGCTAATAGTTCAGAAGCTGTGTGAAGAAATGTATTACTTATAGTGCCATTAAAGGAATATCTAGTCTTAGTTGTAGCTGTTCAAAGAAAAAATACTTTCGTAAATATGACAAGAGTTATTTGGAACTTGGATTTACTTGGTGTGGCAATGAGAGTGAACTAAACTTCGGTGCGTTGTTTGTTACGAAGTGCTTTCAAACGAGTGTATGAAACCCGCGAAATTGAAACGGCACTTAGAGACGAAACACACAAGTGTACGAAGTAAACCTGTCGGATTTTAAAATAGGCGGAGTCTAAAATTTCTTATCGTCATCTGGAAAAACAAATATAAAAAAAATTGATACAGAAACATGATCGATTTTCAACAAGTAAAGATGCAATTTGGCACTTTCTATTATTGGTGTACGACGTACAGTACGTCCCCATTTCAATGTGCAGACTGGGTGTCGATACTTTGGTCCTCTGTTATGAATTCGGGTGGTCCCTGGCTAGGTTACAGACTCGGCGCCAGATATGCAGAGAAAAGATGATTAGAAACGCCACGTTCATAGTGATTTAAATCCCTCTTTTGTTGCTAAGAGTAGAATGGGAAGTGGGTAGACGGGTAGGGTAAGAATTTTCATAAAATATTAGTACTGGGAGAAAAAGTGAAAGGCGATTGCCATGTGTCATTTCCAAACTCTGAGATTTTCAGCTATAGTGTGATACGCAATTCGTTTGAATTTTATTTTTCTTCTGTCTTTTTTTGAAGGACCACAAGGGCAGAACTCGGGGACCACAGGTGGTTCGCGGACCATTGTTTGACAAACGCTGTTCTAAACCATTCCTGCTCGCGGTATGGGAACAAAGATTTTCACGATTCACTATGTTTAGAATACAATTCACACCAAAAAATGTCATATTGCAATGTTTTGGTAAAATCTTTATATTTCATTAAAAAATCTTCATATTTTTTCACTATTCCACCCTCCCTCCGTTAATATTTCTATAAATACCACTAAACCGCGCTTTTCAAACATTATAAAGAGGCAAAAGAGATGTTTTCCTGGAAACATTTGAAAAACGTAAGCCATAAATTTCACCAACTCTCCTGGATTCTTAACGCAAATAAAATCTACAAATTCCACATTAGCGTTACTGAACTGTAGTGTCAGTGAATTAGAGAAGCCAAAACAAAAGTGGCTCCTATTGCATCTTTGCTCATTCTTTCGAATCCAATAGAAGTCTTCATTGCTTCCATGTCTATATTGTATAAAAAGTTACACGTAAATTAATGTTTTAAAGGGGTTTAAAATTTCAATTTTGCTATCGACTTAATTTCCCCTCTTTTTACAAAATCATAGGTTGTTTCATTGTAAACGGTTGAGAAGCTTTTATCATCCAGTCTGCTGTCAAAAAATTTGAAAGTTAGAATTTATAAAACAGTTATATTACCGGTTGTTCTTTATAGTTGTGAAACTTGGACTCTCACTTTGAGAGAGGAACATAGGTTAAGGGTGTTTGAGAATAAGGTACTTAGGAAAATATTTGGGGCTAAGAGGGTTGAAGTTAAGGAGAATGGAGAAAGTTACACAACGCAGAACTGCACGCATTGTATTCTTCACCTGACATAACAAGGAACATTAAATCCAGACGTTTGAGATGGGCAGGGCATGTAGCACGAATGGGCGAATCCAGAAATGCATATAGAGTATTAGTTGGGAGGCCGGAGGGAAAAAGACCTTTAGGGAGGCCGAGACGTAGATGGGAAGATAATATTAAAATGGATTTGAGGCAGGTGGGATATGATGATAGAGAATGGATTAATCTTGCTCAGGATAGGGATTATGTGAGGGCGGCAATGAACCTCCGGGTTCCTTAAAAGCCAGTAAGTAAGTAATGAATAATATTAGCAAAGAGAAGGTGTAATCATTTGCAAGAAAATATAATAAAATAGTTATTTATCTTGTAGTGTAACCAGTTTTGAGACTAGCCAATATCAAAACAATTTTTTTTTCAATGTGAAAGAAATTAAGTTACCTAGGTCTTGCATTCAGGTAAAGGTGTGACGATGCTGAAAAATTGTTTAATTTTACAAATATATTGTATTTAATTTGGTTCATATTAAATATAGACAAAACTATTAATCTATAAAGCATTGTTCTGTAAAGATTGATGTAAACGTGCTCCAAATCATAGGAACGAAGAAATTTTAGCACTGAAATATTTATTTTATATATTAGAAACATTAAATCCAGACGTTCGAGGTGGGCAGGGTATGTAGCACGTATGGGCGAATCTAGAAATTCATATAGAGTGTTAGTTGGGAGGCCGGAGGAAAAAAGACCTTTAGGGAGGCCGAGACGTAGATGGAAAGATAATATTAAAATGGATTTGAGGGAGATGGGATATGATGAAAGAGAATGGAATAATCTTTCTCAGGATAGGGACCAATGGCGGGCTTATGTGAGGGCGGCAATGAACATCCGGGTTCCTTAAAAACAAGTAAGTAAGTATTTTCATATTTTGCCAAAATAAATTACATATTTTGCCAACATTTTCTTCTTATTTTGCCGGTCTCTACTCATAGCTCTTAAGGGAACCATGTAGTGATTAGGGTTCAAAGTTCGATTTTTTATTTCGAGTTTTAAAAAAGTACAAAACTTGCTCTTTAAAGCAATATAAATATGGGGGGGGGTATTTCTGCAGATAAGCCCTTTAAATGGGCTCTTTAAATTTGGCGGTGCATGTAATTCGTACATCCTTCTTTTTTAAATGTAGTTTTTCATAAGTTGACATTTTTCATACTTAAGTGCATTTTTCTCTGAAACTACTGAATAAATTTACATGAAATTTTGACAGTGTTTTCTGCAGTCTGTGTTCTACATAGTAGACCTATGAGTTTAAGAATATCACACACAAAACACGAGAAAAAATATACATTGAAAAAATTGCAAAAAAAATGTGAAACAAAGTTCAATATTTTTATGTTTCACTAGGGGTGAAATATTTAACTAAATTATTAGATAACTTAAAAAATACAAGGTATATGAGTAAAGATTGTAGCAAGTAATGTGAACCTGAAGAATTAGGTACACTTAGCAAAGTGGGAAAACAGGTTATCAGTTAGGGCCTTTCTTTTGCACTTGGATACGGAACTAATTAGTTGTCTTTTATATCACTGAATTCAGAATGATTGATGTATAAGCATGGAAATTTTTATTCCACCCTGAGCACTATTTTTATTTATTGTTTTTATTTTATTGGCTTATTTTACGACGCTGTATCAACATCTAGGTTATTTAGCGTCTGAATGAAATGAAGGTAATAATGCCGGTGAAATGAGTCCGGGGTCCAGCACCGAAAGTTACCCAGCATTTGCTCGTATTGGGTTGAGGGGAAACCCCGGAAAAAACCTCTACCAGGAAACTTGCCCCGACCGGGATTCGAACCCGGGCCACCTGGTTTCGCGGCCAGACGCGCTGACCGCTACTCCACAGGTGTGGGTTCCTTAATCTTAAAATATACGAAAACTTCGTTGCGTATGGCAAGCATACCAGATTGGAATAAGCCTATCATTATAGAAGTAATGCCTACGATTCAATTTTCACTCCAAATCAGTTACTGTTTAAGTGTTATTTCGTGG
Organism: Periplaneta americana; assembly: GCF_040183065.1. Lineage (NCBI taxonomy): Eukaryota > Metazoa > Arthropoda > Insecta > Blattodea > Blattidae > Periplaneta > Periplaneta americana. The sequence continues at coordinate 160,793,210 of NC_091122.1, read as the reverse complement.
GATTGTAATGCATAGTACTCAACTGATGTCAGCTTCATCATTCATTGTTAACCACAAACTCTTCTCCTGGACACTGGGAACTCACACCTGCATTTAATTTCAAGGTTTCAGTGTAACTACGTCATTCCGTGACACAAATTACGCAGTTCTTTTTTCACTGTGATAATTAACTACAGTTTAATGTGAAACGATAATAGAATGGGAATTATACTGCTAGGAAGACCTTTATACTGGCTGTTAAGTAATATGTGGAAGACCTTTGGGGAATGGATAGAGAATCTAAAAACAAGCAAAACAGTCCCTGTGTAGCCTATATATGTAGTCAATTTCGCTTTATGTTTCTAATAACAAGTGTGCCCACTTCTCATTTTATGCGGTTTAGTTCCTACATTAGTGAGTCTTGTTTTTATTAAATCAGTACGTTATTTAAATATATTTTTGTAAAGTTTGAATCCATTCCATTAAAAATTGACTTACAACAATACAATGGTGTTCATTATTCTTATGCAGATGACACAGTTTTACTTTTTGGTGGAAAAACCTGGTATGATGCATATAACAATTCAAATAATGGACTTAAATTAATAAAAAAAAATCGTTTGACATAAATTATCTTTCTATCAACGAAAATAAAACCATAATTATTCCATTCTCATTATCTCGAAAATGTAACAAATCTCCTACATCTATATTAGTATTAAATTACATAATTCTGATTGTTGTCTTATGCAATGTAAATGTCCGATTATTAAGGAGTCCTCTGAAGTTAAGTATTTAGGCATAATTTTCGACAATCATTTAAAATGGAATCAACACATTAATTTGTAATAAATTACGTAAAATAATAGATTATTTTGTTTTATTGAGGAATTACTTGTCAATAAGTTTATTACATACAATATACTTAACTTTATTTCAATCGGTAATTATGTATGGAATTATAGGATGGGGTAGCTTATTTAAAACCAATTTTAAACCACTTTATTTATTACAGAAGAAAATAATTAAAATATATCTTCATAAATCTACTGATTTTTCCATCTCAAAAATTGTTTTTAAACTTTAATGTTCTTAAAACATGACAAATTTATTATATTGCATTAATAAAATGTATACATAAAAATCTAAATAATTTTAAATTGTATTCTCATAGTTATGAAACAAAAGGTATGAATTCTTTAAGATTGTATGAATCAAAATGCAACACAGCTGTAGTATTTAATCATAGTAGTAATTTAAGCCCACGAAAATATAACAAATTTATATTTAAATATCCTAATCGTGTCAATTCTAACAGTTCTACTATTAAATTAAAAAAAAAATTATATATGGATTTTATAAAAATTGAAAAATTGTAAATTTAAATTTATATATTCTTATTGTGTGGTTAGACATATGACAAATTGTATTATATACTTCTTAATTTCAATTCAATAATCCACCCCTGAGCAGGAGTTCTGCTCTTTCAGGGGTGAGCTTAAGTTTTTCTGGTTATATTTTATATTACAATTATTAGCAAAATAAATAAATAAATAAATAAATAAATAAATTCCTTGAATAAGAAGCGTTTGCAAAAAATTCAGGAAGACTTTTTTGATAGGTATAAAGTGAAATCTCTCTCTCTTTTATGAAGTTGCTGTTCAACAGTGTCAATATATACGCAATAGTATTTTCTAAACTCCGAACGCTATATAGCTAAGTGGGAGGAGAGATATGCAAAAGTTTAAATAGCAGTGCCAATGAATGCATGAGTCATCGTTCCTTCAGGCGAACCCATGACAGAAGCTCGAGGGACGGTGTTAAATAAACAAATTTGTGCGTTTTGCAGATGAATGAAACATATTATGGTAGTCATAAATACTTAAGTTTTAAAAATCTATACAGCGACAGACTTCATAATTCAGTTATTGGAAGTGCATATCTGAGATATTTAAGATAAAAAGAAGAGGACATCATCGAAGCTCGCACACTTTACTCTCAAACAATATGTTTAGAACATGGAATTATAATGAAGGGAATAGTAGAACAAAATAATATGTTGTTGGTGGGATGAAATTTTTACCGTTAGGGAAAAGGGGAAACCGGGATAAAACACTCAACCTCCCACAAGTATCACTGCAGTCAGTCCCAGAAACCGTGTTTGATTTCACGAAATGATAAGCTCTTGATCTAACACTCGAGTTGTGGCGTCAACGACACGCTAGGATTCACCACGCAACTTTTAAAGCAGCTGACAGCATGCAATCTTGACACTGGCCTGAATGATCTTGACAGGGTTATTAATGAAGAATGAAGCTGGTAGGAGTGCTAAATAATTTAACAAGCCAAACGTTCAAGAACAAGCCTGTGAAGCGACAGCATGTACGACTGGGAGAGAGAGCCGAATCAGACCCCAGTTGTGCTGTCCAATAATCCAGATAAAACGTTCAGTGGTTCATCTTCCTACAGCAAGGTAAGTGCTTGAAGAAGTCACTAGAGACTCATAAAATTGTTATTGACTACAATAGAGGTCGAAAAAACAGTTTGGGACCACTATTAAGAAAATTGAAAGTAGATCGTGTATCTTCGTACAACGTCGTTCAGCGCTGGCTTCGAATAGGTACAGATGATGAGTCATGATTTTCATACATGTTATGTTTTAGTTTTGTACTTTAACAGTCCTACAAAGAGAAACACCTTTTTTCACATTATATCATAACTAAGGTTCGTATATTCCCCGTATTTTACGGGATTAGGCTACACCTTATTATGAAGTTGTGTCCCGATAAACTTCTTCAGGGCGCATAATTATTGTCCGTATTTTGTGTATTTATGTTTAACATTCTTATTCTTGAGCTTAAAACATGTAATTGGCAAGAAATCGATAGCTATCGTTCATAAAATTGTCTTATCGATTAGCAGTATTGTCATGCTGCGAGAACAGTTCATAAAATTGTCTTATCGATTGGCAGTACTGTCATGTTGCGAGAACAGTTCATAAAATTGTCTTATCGATTGGCAGTGCTGTCATGTTGCGAGAACAGTTCATAAAATTGTCTTATCGATTGGCAGTACTGTCATGTTGCGAGAACGATTCATAAAATTGTCTTATCGATTGGCAGTGCTGTCATGTTGCGAGAACAGTTCATAAAATTGTCTTATCGATTGGCAGTGCTGTCATGTTGCGAGAACAGTTCATAAAATTGTCTTATCGATTGGCAGTGCTGTCATGTTGCGAGAACAATTCATAAAATTGTCTTATCGATTGGCAGTACTGTCATGTTGCGAGAACAGTTCATAAAATTGTCTTATCGATTGGCAGTGCTGTCATGTTGCGAGAACAGTTCATAAAATTGTCTTATCGATTGGCAGTGCTGTCATGTTGCGAGAACAGTTCATAAAATTTCTTATCGATTGGGAGTGCTGTCATGTTGCGAGAACAGTTCATAAAATTGTCTTATCGATTGGCAGTGCTGTCATGTTGCGAGAACAGTTCATAAAATGTCTTATCGATTGGGAGTGCTGTCATGTTGCGAGAACAGTTCATAAAATTGTCTTATCGATTGGCAGTGCTGTCATGTTGCGAGAAAAGTTCATAAAATTGTCTTATCGATTGGCAGTGCTGTCATGTTGCGAGAACAGTTCATAAAATTGTCTTATCGATTGGCAGTGCTGTCATGTTGCGAGAACAGTTCATAAAATTGTCTTATCGATTGGCAGTGCTGTCATGTTGCGAGAACAGTTCATAAAATTGTCTTATCGATTGGCAGTGCTGTCATGTTGCGAGAACAGTTCATAAAATTTCTTATCGATTGGGAGTGCTGTCATGTTGCGAGAACAGTTCATAAAATTGTCTTATCGATTGGCAGTGCTGTCATATTGCGAGAAAAGTTCATAAAATTGTCTTATCGATTGGCAGTGCTGTCATGTTGCGAGAACAGTTCATAAAATTTCTTATCGATTGGGAGTGCTGTCATGTTGCGAGAACAGTTCATAAAATTGTCTTATCGATTGGCAGTGCTGTCATGTTGCGAGAAAAGTTCATAAAATTGTCTTATCGATTGGCAGTGCTGTCATGTTGCGAGAACAGTTCATAAAATTGTCTTATCGATTGGCAGTGCTGTCATGTTGCGAGAACAGTTCATAAAATTTCTTATCGATTGGGAGTGCTGTCATGTTGCGAGAACAGTTCATAAAATTGTCTTATCGATTGGCAGTGCTGTCATGTTGCGAGAACAGTTCATAAAATTTCTTATCGATTGGGAGTGCTGTCATGTTGCGAGAACAGTTCATAAAATTGTCTTATCGATTGGCAGTGCTGTCATGTTGCGAGAACAGTTCATAAAATTGTCTTATCGATTGGCAGTGCTGTCATGTTGCGAGAAAAGTTCATAAAATTGTCTTATCGATTGGCAGTGCTGTCATGTTGCGAGAACAGTTCATAAAATTTCTTATCGATTGGGAGTGCTGTCATGTTGCGAGAACAATTCATAAAATTGTCTTATCGATTGGCAGTGCTGTCATGTTGCGAGAAAAGTTCATAAAATTGTCTTATCGATTGGCAGTGCTGTCATGTTGCGAGAACAATTCATAAAATTGTCTTATCGATTGGCAGTGCTGTCATGTTGCGAAAACAATTAATAAAATTGTCTTATCGATTGGCAGTACTGTCATGTTGCGAGAACAGTGCTACTAACGGACGTGATAATAACTATACTAGTACTGAAAGACTGTTTTTCCGGATAAACTCCTTATTGACAAACGAAAAGAATACGTTAAACTGTGAAAACTATGTTCATTGTTAAAGTGTTTACCAAAAAGGATTATGTGGAATTTCATCACTTTGTACAACATAATCATTCTTAACATTTAGACTATAATCCATCAGTCGATAGCTCGCCACTGTCCTCCGGAAGCACATCTCTGTTGCTTCATGAATTCCTGTTGACGTTGAAGGAGCAGAGATGAGCTTCTTCAGAACAGTGGTGGGCATCGACTGTTGTTGGATTATAAATGTAATGACAAAAGACACGAACAACTGCTGATAGCAGACAACGATCAATATTCGGAATCCGTACAAAAGTAGTTTATACACTGCCATGATTTTGTATAATGTTAATAACGTTTCTCAGTATTATTTAAAATTCGTAATAAAATTTGCACGAAAAGGTAGCATTGATTCAATACCAGAGCAGTGCTTTAATATCAGTGATGGCGGTATATCTGTAAAGTGCTGCAATGTTTATGATCGCAGACTTGGCATGAAATTGACTCGGCATCACGTCACGAACTTCAAGCCGACATCAGCTGATCTGGGTTACTTGGGGCTGGAACAACTGAAGCGTATTAAGAAATACATCAAAATTATCGTATATATTAAGTACATGCATAAGTTCATAGCGTTTTTGTCCGTCATCACAACACTGCGTTGTTAGGTAATTGTTTATCGTTTCTCATTTGTCATTTGGAGTACAATGCTTGTAAAAACGCCTTGAAGCTTGCGGGTTTGAAGAAAGTTTCTGCTATTTTTGGGCTAAAGAAGAAGAAGTAGAAGAAGATAGAGCACTCCAAAAATCTCTTTGGACGCTAAAATAATAAAATTGGATTCAGTTGGAAGGCTAAGCTGGTTTGATGATGTCCAAAATGATAAAGGAAATTGGGGTTAAAAGATGGAGATTGAAAGTATAGGATCGATCGGTTTGATTGAAAGGCTACCATTAGGGAGGCTAAGTTATACTAAAAGGGCCATAGTATCATAGAAGAAGAAGAAGAAGAAGAAGAAGACAAGAAGAAGAACAAGAAGATGGACTGTCAAGTGGAAAAAACTAACATTTCTGATTTATTTTTCTATTTGTGTTTAATGTAGGAGGAAAGGTAGTGGAGGCGGCTCGAAAAATGTGTGCCGTGTACGGGTAGAATGCCATCGGAGAAAGTACTGCAAGAAAGGTCAAGAACCATAGAGAAGAAAAATTAAGAAGTAGAGAGAGAGGAATATTATGAACTAGAGAGGAAGAAACATATTAGGAAGTCGGGAGAGAGAAAGATCAGGAAGGAGAGAGGAAGAATCTCAAGAAGGAGAGAGGAAAAAATATCAGAAACGAGAGAGGGAGAAAGATTAGGAAGTATACAGGAGAAAGATTAGAAAGTAAATAGGAAGAGAGATTAGGAAGGAGAGCGGGAGAGTGATCAGAAAATAGAGGGAGAAAGATCAGGATGTAGAGAGGGAGAAAGCTCAGGAAGTGGAGAGAGAGAGAAAGATCAGGATGTAGAGAGGGAGAAAGATCAGGAAGTAGAGAAAGAGAGGAAGTAGAGAAAGAGAGAAAGATCAGGAAGTAGAGAGGGATAAAGATCAAGAAGTGGAGAGGGAGAAAGATCAGGAAATAGAGAGGGAGAAAGATTAGGAAGTAGAGAGAGAGAGAGAAAGATCAATTAGAGAGGAAGAAAGATTAGACAGTAGGAGGGAAGAAAGATCAGGATGTATAGAGGGAGAAAGATCAGGAAGTAGAGAGGGAGAAAACTCAGGAAGTAGAGAGAGAGAAAGATCAGGAAGTAGAGAGGGAGAAAGATCAGGAAGTAGAGAGGGAGAAAACTCAGGAAGTAGAGAGAGAGAAAGATCAGGAAGTAGAGAGGGAGAAAGATCAGGAAGTAGAGAGGGAGAAAGATCAGGATGTAGAGAGTGAGAAAGATCAGGAAGTAGAGAGGGAGAAAGATCAGGATGTAGAGAGGGAGAAAGATCAGGATGTAGAGAGGGAGAAAAATCAGGAAGTAGAGAGGGAGAAAGATCAGGATGTAGAGAGGGAGAAAGATCAGGATGTTGAGAAGGAGAAAGATCAGGATGTAGAGAGAGAGAAAGATCAAATAGAGAGGAAGAAAGATTAGAGAAAAATCAGGACGTAGAGAAATATTAGGACCGAGAAAATGTAAACAATATGAAGAATAGAGAGGAAGATACTGGGAGTGGAAAAAGTAAAAGTATATAGAATAAAGAAAGATAAAATGAAATTAAGAGAACAATGAAAAGGACAGTAGAGAAGGAAAAGAAATATAAAGAGGAAGATGTTGGGAGAAAATGAGGACGAGGTGAGAGGAAATGATAAAAATGAGCGGAAGTGTTTTGAAGGAAGAGCTTGAGGAAGGTGCTCTCTGCGTGTGATACCAACAGGAATCACGAGCATGCGCGCCATGCCAAGTACCCAGTGCTTCCGATCACGATCGCTCTTCTATTACTTGGAAAGCAATTGGCTATGTAACGAAAGTGTGTAAGGGTCGCTTTTGTCTTGAAGTTCCTAACAGTAATGCTCCCGTTTCTCCTCCCACGTGCATCCGCCTTCAGGATTTCAATTAAAAATAATTCACGCAATTAAAGCTTGGGTTACGCAACCTAGTGTTTGTTCTGCAGATGTAGGCCATCTCTCTTCGCATCTTCACCCACCCACTGTTCAGTCAGGGTTCAGTGTTAACAACATGTCGGTTTCTCCTCCCTGTTTCGTTCTACCATTGCTCCATTTTCGTCATTTCATCATTTCGTACACTTGTAACGGTCTTGCTCTTCAAATGACCTATTAAACAACTCTACGTGAAATATGAATAGAGAGAAAGTGTTTTAAGGAAAAATGGACAGATAATTTAGATTCCAGATAAGTTATCTCTTGGATATAATTAGGTTAACATATATTTGTGCAACAAGTTTACCGTACATAGGGATTTAATTTGGGAAATTTCACATGACAAATGTTAAGGGAATAAAAATACGATTATTTAATGTTCTTAATACGTTTATAGAAATTATTGTAAATAAATATATTTCTAAAATAGATGCTGAATTTTGCCTTTTCTAACGTATGATCAATGTTATTCAATCTTTTATTATTTCTACCACAGCCCCATGAAATTCGATGTGTGAAAACCGATGTTAAATACAACATAAATAAAAAAGAAAGACTGTACAAGAAACAAACATAGAATGTCATCAAGTTACTTTTTATATATTGCTTTTATTTAATTAAGATGAAAGCGGTCTATAGTCCTCAGAAATGAAATTTTTATATGCAATAAAAGAATACTCACAATTCCATCTCATTATTAAATAATGAAGAAATAAAAAAAGAACTAGAACTTCAACCTGTCAATGAACCGATAATAAAATATAATATTCATTTATGAGACAAGTTCGTAAAAGTTCTCTTTTTGACACGAGTGTAAATTTTATGAAACTAGGCAAAGCTTCGTTTCACAAACTTTACGTGCCAAAAAGATTACTTCACGAATTTTCTACGATAGCTCAAATTTATATTAAATAAATATGTAAATATTGGAGAAGTTATAAAATCACAATGTCACGGCCATCTAAACTCAGAACCATTAAGAAGTAATCGTGCATGAAATGGCAGTCTATTTTATTCATGTTCAAGATTTCATGACCGTCTAAACCGGCCATATAATCAACAACAGTTGAAACAGTTGAACGATAGATCTTGTTACAATGAGCACTACATGTAACTTCAGAATAATAAGGGCTAAAATGTAGATATGAATGTTAAATTTGTTACTTATTTGTGTTACGTGTAATATTTAAGTATTACCACAGTTTAGTATATACAGTCACAAAGCTTGAGTTTTGAGGGTACTAGGAACAATAGACTGTGCAGGTACTATTTCGCATTGTCTGTAAATGTATTTAAATGTGAGCGTTCACAATAGTTAATTGTGAATGCTCACATTTAAATACATTTATTTTAACAATATTTCCGTTCTCATTCTCGTTGTCGTTTCCGTTCCCGGTTTATTGTGAACCAGCCTTTAACGGTGCTTCACCGAAGGAAAATTGTAATAAAAGTTCTTCTATATTTAACGTGTAGAATCACCTCTTAAATTTTTTAGACCTGTATATGAGACATTTATCATTGTACTTTAAGCTTATTTTCTTCCAAAACAACGTCAATACTTGTCTAAAAGGTTGTATTATTGTGCATGTAACTTGAAAACTTGCTCAGTTCGTAGATCGGTGGATAAAAAATCTAGAACAGTCCTTTCATAAAAATGGACTTAACGCGTTTTGGGATCACACTTTTCAATAAACAGTAGCATATGTCTGATCTTGATGTCCGAAATACGAGGAGGAAGAGCAGTTTCTTCCTTCAATCAGGATGACGGACGAGTAAAGAGGAAGAGGAAGGGAATCATAATGCCGGGGTTGTTGTAACTGGTTAAGCTCAATCAACAGACCCTGACAACCAGACGTAACGGTCTCCACTTCTTCCTTATAACCCTCATGTGATTCAGTATTCAAATCATCCGTGTGTGTTAGTAACATTATTCAACGCTCCAAAAATTCCAAACAATATTAACAGGGTCGTCCTCTGTGGTCTAGGGCAGCGTTTCTCAAACAAGTGGGGACCACGTTTTAAAGTTAGACCAGTTCCGCGGACCACCTTACTCTTGTTCCCTTCGAAAGCAAATTTATCATTTTTGTAGCATATTTAATACCAGTATACTTATATTTTAAAATATAATTAAGATTCGGTACTTTGGTCCTCTGTTATGAATTAGGGTGGTCCCTGGCTGGGTTACAGGCGAGGCGCCAGATGTGCAGGGAAAAGATGACGAGAAATACCAAGTTCATAGTGTTTTTAATCCCTCTTTTGTTACTGACAAGTGAGAGTAGTGTGGCAAGTCTATAGACAGGTAGGGTAATAAATTTCATAAAATGTCAGTACTGGGAGAAAAAGTGAAATTCGATTGCCATGTGTCATTTCCAAACTCTGAAATTTTAAGCTATAGTGCGATACGCAGTTCGTTTGAATTTTATTTTTTCTTCCGTCTTTTTTGAAGGACCACAAGGGCACACCTCGAGGACCACAGGTGGTCCGCGGACCATAGTTTGAGAAACGCTGGTCTAGGGGTTAGTATTCTACCGCTGGATTCGAATTTCAGGTGTTCGAATCCTGCCGAGGATTTTAAAGGGCGATAAAATATTTGATTTTCTCCAAGAGGAAAGTAGTCCTAAAGCTTGAGCTATGACATTCAATTTCTTTGCTGAATGACTTCTGCAGTTAAACGCATCGTTAAATAAGATATAGAGTGTGATCAAATGAAACCCACTCGAACTGATTTACAGTATGGTCCAGAATAAAGTATAGCGAAATTAAATAACATGTAATTTAATTCAGGAACATACTCGATTGGCATATCGATCATTGAAGTTACCATGGTGATGTGTGCATCCTACATTACATTCATCCGAAAACCAGATATTAGAAAGAAAATCTTCATTCCAGTACATATTATCAAGAGTCTGAGCACAATACAGACGTTTTCCACTTAAATCTCGTGCTTACCGAATAAGAGATTGTTAAAACATTTGAGACCATTTCTTTGAAAGCAGGTAGTGACTAATTTACAAGTTGGGAAAAACACCACCTCCCTAAATATCTGTTCCTGTTGCTGGCAGTGAAAGCATTCCTAACTACATACTGTGTAACGGTAAAGACGTGTAGTAATCTCCTGTGGAAAAAATACATACTAACATAACATACAGTACTTCATATTTAATTTTTGCAGCAAAGAAAAGAGAAAAGCTAGAAAAAGACAATCGGATAATCCGCAATTCGAATAATAGTGTGACGGTTAATCAGGGTTCTACTTTATTGTACGATTTAATTATGGATCTTTATGAAATTAATAAAATTCGCTTACTGCCTAGCACTATCTCAGCCACCTCGACCAATCAACTGCGTATGAAGGAAAATAAAGCTTTGCAAGGAATTCTTTTTCTGGAATAGAGAACATCATTTTGACTGTGTGTATTTAACAGTCTTGCTTAGCAACAATTGAATTAACATCTAACAATGCCGCTAATAATTTTTCTCTTTGAGCTGCAAAAGCAGAGTAGCCATATTTCGGTATAGGCCAGCTTTATTTTGGGCAATATTATATACGTTCAATTATTAACATAGGACATCAAAGCATGGCAGGTACAGAAAGATCAAAGTCTAAGGATACATGACATGAACGCAATAGATTTCCTTAGCAGTAGTCTTCACAGGCATTCCTTTGTGTGGGCAGGGATCGGATTTTCGGATACTGTAAGCTGGAGTTGTAGGGTTGCACTGGATACCGTCAATAAAAAAAGATGTTGGTCGCTCCTTTCAGTACTGTAGGCGTCAATAATTAGTCAGCTGTACAGAATCTGTGATGCTTTAAGAATCCGAATGAATTAAAGTCACAAGGTGATAAATCGGGACTGTAAGCTGAGTGGTCCAGAGTCTGCCGCTGTTAAGAATATTTGAAACACATATTGTTGATAACCTCTGGACGGATTTGGAACAACTCTAGCCATGTTAACAGGTAGCTGACATCTACATAATGTCAGTGTATAGAATCAAACTGTTTTCGATTGCTCTACACAAGGCAATTATCACGCTACATATCATGTGATATTTTGACAGCAGATCACGTGACACGAAGCAAACGAGTTTCATTTAATCATGACTGCTGCTGCTGCTACTGATACTACTGCCGCTACTACTATTACCACTACTTCGCTATGTTTTGTTGTTTAGTCAACTGTGCGAAAACAGGTCTGAACCTCACAAGTGATAATTACGAGGCGCATCCAGAAAGTAAATGTCCCTATGTTTTTAAAAAAAGAACACACACTTTCAGGAAAACATTTATTGGCAACAGGTACAGCAATGTTTCAGCTATTTTTCAACGTAGCCGCAATCAGAATTGAGACACTTGTCGTATCGTGGGATCAACTTTTGTATCCCTCTGTCGTAGAACTCTGCCTCCTGTGAATGGAACCAGAGTGTGACAGACGTCTTCAGCTCTTCGTCGTTGCCAAAACGCTCACCGGAGGACAGGAATTTCTTGAGGAGAGAGAGAGAGATAGAGAGAGAGGGAGGGAGAGAGAGAGGGACAGAGGAAGCGAGGGAGGGAGAGAGAGAGAGAGAGAGAGATGTTCGGCCCATAGACCTGACAGAGCTGCCGATGAATTTCAATTGGCGCAATGCTTTGAGCATTAAAGAACTTTATCACCGACCGAACCTCGCAGGCGGCGGGAGAAGGAATAAGAGCTTCCATTTCGGACAACTGCTGCCACGCTACTGGCACCAGGCGGGACCTGTCCAGCTGGCATATGATTGATACGTCATAGATCTGTTACGCATGCGCAATTGACACGGCTAATTACGTTTACTTTCAAGGGGAAAAAATCGGGAAACTTACTTTCTGGATGCGCCTCGTATCAACATGGCTCCATGTATGAGGCAAATAGGCCCTTTCCTCTTACTTTGCTATTTTCTGCTATAAATCTACATTCCGCATAATACATCAAAACGTTACGCTGTATGTGAGAACGTAGATTTGCCAGACAAAACCAGATAAAAACACAGTCGGCTTCCGTAACAGCTGTTGTGGATCAAGTTTAAAGCTTTCAAGGTAATAGTGACGACAGAACGAGGTTCCCAGGTGTTTACTCCGTGACGTAGACAGACACTTGTGTTATTTCTCATGGCAATGAAATATGAAGCCGTTATCGGCAGATAGTATACAGTAGCTGATCTGTTTATCTCTATCTCTAACGCTACTGTATATGCGTGCTCTGCACAATCTCGAAAGTTGGGAAATTCTCTTAATGTGATTAGTCACGACGTAGTTTATTGTCATACTTTTTGGAATATCAAATCAATATTCTCTGGTTAAAAATATGGGATAAAATAAAATTTCATAGGCATTACACAAAAAATTTATTTTTATTTTTCGTTCGAAACTCTCACAATCATGGATTCTCAACGAAAGAAACAGAAGCTCGGTCAAAGAGCCGTTTCGTTTTATTATTATTATTATTATTATTATTATTATTATTATTATTATTATTATTATTATTATTATTTAAATCGTAAGTCCAATTCATAACCATCTGACTTACGCTTGTGGTCTGAGAATTTCTTTTTCTTTTTTTTAATGGCGGTTACTTGATTGTTCATCATTCACCCAATTATATTAGGAAACAAACGCCAAACCGACGCTGTAAAGCACCTCGACATTTCCCCCGTTAAAGTAAGTACAGTGCATATCCCTTTCAGTTCTTCGGTAAAAAAATCTTGGCATTCACATTGATAATAATCTCAACTGGGGCATGCAAATCACAGAAACCTGCAGAAAAGTATATTCTATTATCCTTGTGCTAAAAATGATAAATGTTCATCTTCCCTCTTGCTTAAAAAAGTTCCTTGTGCAGACGCTTGTATTTCCCTATTTTGACTATGCTGACATTTTACTGACTGACCTTCCCAGCGACAACAAAACGAAACTTCAACGTGCTCATAACTTGTGTGTACGTTTTGTAAGCAATGTTCGTAAATATGATCATATTACTCCATCCCTGGAAACAATAGGTTGGCTTAAACTAGATAAGAAAAGAAATTTACATTCACTTCTCCTTCTCTTCGAAATCTTGAACTCTTCTATTCCTTCGTACCTGTCGTCTCGCTTCACTTACCTTTCTTCCCACCACAATCTGAACACACGCTCTCGCCATGAAACAATACTAACAATACCATCCCATCGCACTTCCTCATACTCATCCTCTTTCACAATAGCCCTCCCAAGACTCTGGAATTCGTTACCTGCTAGCATCAGGGACTGTCGAAATAAAATTGAATTCAAACGCAAACTTACTAGGCACTTGGTCAGTAATTGAGACTCGTTCAGATATGGTTAGATAGTTATCTTAATCTATCACAAAATATTTCAATATCCGGTAATTTCATTAGGCTTTTGTTATTGTAGGTTTAATTTGTAATTCAGTAAATACAAAAATATTCTTTGTTCTTAACTTCTATGATAAAATGTCTAGCTTTCATTAATCAGGTAATCTTGTCGTACTTTAATTTTTATTGTAATTGTAAATTTAATGTTAATTGTAATTTTATTGTTCATATTATAGTTGTAATCCCCTGGTAGAAGGGCAGAGAAGACCTGACGGCCTTATCTCTACCAGGTTAAATAAATAAATACTAATACTAATACTAATGAAACCTATGTAAACCAATTTACTGACAGAGTCGTTGTCCAGGGTGCTCCATTGGAGAATAGCCTATGCTACACCATGTGTTGGGGTTATTGGCTGTAATTACTATAGACTACTTGTGTCATCTGCAAATAATATGGGATGACCTACATCTTTTATTACGGAGGCAAGATCATTTATGAACACTAGAAAAAGTAGGGGACCTAATATTGATACTTGTGGAATTCCGTTATTAGTAGTTCCCTACGTCGAGGTATATAGTGAGGGTCATATAAGAACAGTTCCTAAACAGCAAATATTGCCGTCTTGTCAGTGTTGCCAACTGTTACCAGATATCACACCATCCTACGTACTAAATGACTTATTTACGTACCGTACTTTTTGTTGGAAGATTATTCTAAATAATTCAATAATTTGTAACATATTTTCGTAGGCAAACTATACAAGAAAGGGATCAACATGTCAAGTATTTTGTCTAGCAATACGAAATTCATTGATTTGAGTAAATAATGGACTCACGAGACCTAACCTAAAAGTGTAATTTGTTTGATCACATTAAATTATTAGTGCTAATTCCGCAAACTTATCTGACTATAGTCTTGAATTATAACCACAACGCAATACATAAAATAACTATTATGTATTAATATTAATACTGAAATTAATTAATTATTAATATGTTCAACTTTCTGTAGCTTCCAGTAACCGGCTCAGAAATCTATTACAATTTTAATCTCATGGAACTCCAGTACCAACAAATATTATCGATATTTGTCTCAACTGCCAACATACCAGTTACAAAATCACTACCATTTGTAGTATTTGTAAGTATCGAAATTCTAAATGAAGTTGGCAAAAGAAAATTCAATCCGCAACAAGAAAATCACCACAATCCACTAGCATATGTAGTAATGGGGGAAAATGGTTACGTATGTATGTATTTGTTTACACTGCAAGGGCGCAAGCACCCGGTGGCAGTGGTATACACAATATAAACAATACACAATAAAATGATAAGCAAGAAATTAATGACCCTGATCAACATCGGATTTCTCCTAGAGCTTAGAATCGACTGACTCGTGTGCAACGGCTGTTCACACGAAACCCTTCTCCACATCAGCCCTCAAGGCCCTCGCTTGAGTATTTGCTACTACCACCAAGATCTGCACCGGCGCGGCGGCGGCTTCAGGCAGGCTCGCGCCCAGACCCTTCCGCGCTCACCGCCGCGCCCTCCTACTCACCGGTGCTTCGCGCGACCGCCCCAAGGGCGGCCGCCCTTGCCTGCCGGCGGCTGGATATAGGCACGGAGCTTTAGCGCCATCCATTTTCAGGGCTAGTTATGTTTCACCCTTAGGGTATGAAGTAAGCTGACCCGGACTATATTTCATAGCTGTATTGATTTGGACTTTCTGTTTCCTGGCTATGAGATATGAGTGAAAACATTGGTGTGCAACGCCTTTAATTCCATAATAATCTAATTTGTGTAGCAGCATTTTATGATTTATTTATACAGTCAAATGCTTTGGATAAATCACAGGAAATCCATCCGCGATATGTAAAAAGAGTTCAATGATTTAAGATCTTCGGCCTCACGTCACTTAGATATCCACTCAACTAACCCACTAACCTTGTCACATACCGCGCATGCGCAATGAAGAGCCGAGGGTGACACTTATCCACTCGTCTAACGCAGTCCTGGACATAAAGGTGAAGGCAAAAGGAAAGGAGAATAACCCCGCCAATGTCCTTTCTACTTTACCGCTTTAAAAACGAATACATAGTAAAGCACTGTGCATCACTGGTGAATTTTAGGCGGCCATCGAGAGGCGAAAGCTATGATGCATGACTTATACAGGGACATCATTTTATTTTTACTAACATTTCTAATATTAACCTGGCTATACCTTTGGATTAAAAGTTGAGAACCGGAAACACCGTTTGCTACCCCCTTCCACGTCTGGAGTTCGATGATACTGTCGTAAAATACAAACAAATTACTTTACTAGGTATAGGAGGGAAGAAAAGTAGTTCATCCATTTACGTAAACTAGGAAATATCGCGATTTTGAGTTTGATAGTGTTCGTTAGGTTTTTGTTTAATCAAAATGCAGTACAGTAATAATAAGTGTTTTTACTCACAAACTGAGTTATCCATGCGAACGTATTCATTATGCAGTGTATATTTATACTGTCTATAGCACATTAGCGTACAATATAGAGATTGAAGTTAAATTGAAAAATAATCATAATATGGATATTTAAACACATTTTTGAAAATAGTGGCCGTTCATTTCGATACAGGCTTCAGTTCTTTTGTGCATTTTATCGCACTATAAACTATTTCATCTAATTCCAATTATCAGTTTCGTTCTTTGTACTAGTAACTCATGTTGAAATAATTCTTACCTACTCTATAAAAGAGTAGCCTACCTTACGTACTGTAAATTCAATCCTCACTTCTGCCCGACCCCCACAGATAAAATTACCCAGACATGCTATCTATTGTCCGTCCAAGTGGTTATGTCGCAGGATCGTAGAAAGGGGGGAAATCATGTGTCAGAGCAGAAGCAGGTGGCGGAAATCGGGATGCGACGTAGGCAAACGGACGACAGTACCTGTGCGAAAATATGATTCAAACGTGAACATACTTCTGGAACGTACTATAGTCACTAACTCCGTACTGTTTACTATATACGGCCTTGGTTCAGTGTGGAGGACAGTTGGAACTTCATTACTAGAAGGGGTGGAAGTGAAGTACATTCAAAAACTCAGGTACAATAAAAATTGAAGTAAAAATAAAATGATGTTCCTGTACAATCCGTCACTCAGTAATGCTTGCCCACCAGGTCTACTTGTATCGGTCCGATACATAACTGTCTCTACTGGAGAATGTGGAGTGGGGAGTTAGGGGCTAGTCTGCAGCACCTCAACTGAGGTATTATGCTCTAGCATGCCTCGTCGACAAGAGGTCACTGACCTACTTCCAGCTGACAGTTCTCAGACTGCTTCAATGCCACGTGTTTTACGAGATCACAGAGAGACAAAAAAGTCTCATTGTCTCTCCACACTCCTCCGCATGATTAGCTCAAGGATGTTTACCATTCCCTATCTACTTTGTCTATGAGTAACAAACTGAAGCGATATAAAGGAATAAAGAGTGCTTCACAAACTTTGCACCTGTTTCGACATACAAATTCTCTTTTGTCAGTGCACGGCTAGTATCAACTTGATCAAACTGTATTTAACAGAAATTGCTAGCAATATGTTTGTTATACGCAGGGGTGGGCAAAATACTGATATTTCAGTATTATAAATACAGGCACGTCATTTTAATTTTACTTTAATTTTTATTGTACCCGAGTCTTTTAATGTACTTCACTCCCACCCCTTCTACTAATGAAGTTCAACCGTCCTCCACACAGATCCAAGACTGCATATACAGTTGTAGTAGCCTTACGGTCATAGTAAACAGTACGTTCCAAAAATATGTTTGCGTTTTCCAGTGACGAAAGAGCTTTAAATACTGAATCATTTTCGCACAGGTACTGTCGTCCATTTGCCTACGTCGTATCCCTGTTTCCCCCCACCAGCTTTTATTCGCCAGCTAGTGGCTGGGCTGTCTTAGCTCTTTTCTGAGAAAATTAATTTCTGTTAGTAATTAGACGTCTACGTAGTATTATACAACTGTTTAAAGTAACTTAAATAAAAGGGCCTCGTTAAGTAATTAACTGTCACGTGATTTCATCCCTTACTACGACCCTACGACATAACCACTTGGACGGACAGTAGATAGTATGTCTGAATAATTTTATTTTTTCGGATCGGGCAGAAGTGAAGATTGAATTTACAGTACGTAAGGTACTCTTTTATAGAGTAGGTACAGAATTATTTCAACATGAGTTACTAGTACGAAGAACGAAACTGGTAATTGGGATTAGGTACAATCTGTAGTGCGATGATATGCACATTAGAATTGAAGCCTGTATCGAAATGAACGGCCACCATTTTAAAAAATGTGTTTAAATATCCATATTATGGTTATTTTTTAATTTAACTTCATTTTCTATAGTGTACGCTAATGTGCTGTAGACAATATAATATACACTGCATAACGAATACGTCCACATGGACAGCTCAGTTCGTGAGTAAAAACACTCATTGTTAACACTGTGCTGTACTCTGATTAAACAAAACCTAATGAAAATGATCAAACTCAAAAGCGCGATATTTCCTAGTTTACGTAAATGGATGAAATACTTTTCTTCCCTGCTATACCTAGTAAAGTGATTTATTTGTATATTACGCCAGTATCATCGAACTCCAGAGGTAGTAGCAAACGGCGTTGATCCAGAGATATAGCCAAGTTAATATTAAAAATGTTAGTAAAAATAAAATGATGTCCCTGTACAAATATAAAATCCTATTAAGAAATTCACCAAAATTCACTTCTGTGCAAAAAATAATATTCAATACATGGGCGTTAAGTGCATAATAGTCTCTGAGGAATTAAAAAAACTTCGGCGCAAGCACCTCTTTTTTTTTTTTTTTTTAATTTTCCCTCGCCTCTCTTATAAAACACTTACCAATCTAGTATTGCAATATACTATTTTTTTTCTAATACCGATACCTGAAGATTCAGTAATCAGTAAATTTAACAATTGGCTCATTCAATTGAAATTATAGGTCTACTACAAACACTTCCGCCTATTTGATACATTAAGAAAATAAAAAAAAGACATTTAAAATATGTACCAGTTTTAAATTTAAAAAATCTATAAACGGTTCAGCAAATTAATGTTTAACTAAAATAAAGCCAAACAAGAAAAATATTAGGCAAAATTCCATTCTTGTTCAACAATCAACAATACAAATTATACACACGAATTTAATTACGTAAATTCTACTCTCTTTTTTCTTAATTAAAATAGAAAGTAAACATTATCTTCAGATTTTCTAAAGAAGTGTGGTTCTGTTATCTGAAAGCATATCAGTAAAGGAAGATAGAGCCCTCTATATCTGCAATTGCAACTGAGATAAGAAGAGCTTGGGGACATTTCAAAGCTATAGCTATAACATTTTTTCTAAGCACAATATGAAAGCAACTAGATTTGCTTTCACCAGAAAGTGAAAAAATTGGAAATACAATTTAAAAAATCCCTTACGTTTACTGATTCCAGGATGGGAACAATCTTAATAATTATCTACGCGTGAGAGCAGTCATGCTAGCAATTCTTAGGTGATGCAAATAAACAAAGTTGGAAGTAACTCAAAAATTTTATGCGCAGAACCTTTTAGCAGCATGTCAATCAGTTTTGTTGTAATATTACACCTAGAGCTTCTAATCGTTGCATTACACTAACCTTGGCCTCTGGTGTCAGTTTCTTCATGGTTTCCGAAGTACAGATGAGGAGGAGAGACTTGGCATATGAGTTGTGCTAGAGGGAAAAGCATAAACTATCAGAAAGTGTTTTTCTTTTCATGACTATTACACTTTTACTACGTCATACTACTTTTGATCAATATAACGGTACGAAAGGATGTCTTTCAACCAATCATGGCTGTTTATCGCGCAATTTTATCGCGTCCCTAGCATTCGTTTAATTTTATCGCTTCCTTACCATTTGTTTGTTTTTATCACTACCCTAGCATTTGTTTCTTTGTTTGCCAACATTTAAAACTGCAATGGTCTGGACGTCAAAAAACAATAACATTACAAACCACTCCAGTCGATGCACAGCAGTTTCAAATATGACTCGCATTGGCATTCAAGAACAAGAATTAATAAAGATCACTGGTCATAGCTATGCATCTTCCCTGAAATCCTATTTACAAATAAATGAAGAGCACCATTCGGAAATCCTGAATAAGTTGAGGGATACACCATGTACATCAACGAGTTCACTTCTTTTACGCACACGTCCAATATAACATCAACTGAACCACCAACCACTAAAACATTCAAATTTAAAAATTGTACTTTCAATAATCGTTCCTTTTAAAATTATTCATGTTTATTTTTTATTTTATTGTCCTTAATTAACAGTTTTCTAGTATATTTCATCATCCCTAATTAAAACTTTTCTGACACTTTTGCTATATGATATTATGGGGCCACGTATCAGAGATTGTTTAATACTAAGATTTATTGAAAATTATCTGTCAAGTGACGTTGATTACTGAGATCCGGATAACTGAAGTGGAATGCAACTGTTTTAATAAAAATGAAACTGAATCAACAAAACCTTCTTGACTAGTAACCGTCCACAGAGTTCAATGAAGATTCCACAGTTGACACAACTGATAACAAGAAAACAGCTAATCATAACACACTACTGCCATCTAGCGTAATGTTTGTAATGTTGAGATAGTACAATAATATATTTGCAGACAGTTGTATTTTCGTAAGTCAATATTTTATTGTATTGGAGTACTTCGTTACTTCTAATCTTTATATATTTTCTTCTAATCTTTGTATACTTTCTTCTAATCGCGTAATAGTCAATTAAATCCCACTTGAGTTTTGATTTTCTCTAGATAAATCAAAACCTCTAGTGACATCATTACTGTTGATATTGTACGAATCTACCGACAAGGAAGTTCGTATCACAAGGGAACCGTCCCAGGTGAATTTATTCACTCCTTTCAGGATAATGAAAAATTGATTTTTCACGAAAAGGGTGAGAGTTTCTGTTTACGTTGTAAATGCTGTCATTGCTCCGACGCACGAACTTTTGACTTTGGCGACTAATGACCAGGAAATTTTGCCTGTAGCCCTTACATTCATGGACAGTTCTCTTCTGTGCGTTGTAATCTGTGACACAGATCTCGCACCTTAATTTCTCTTCCATGTTCAGAATTTTATCGCCCTCAAATCTCCGATCTAATGAAAACTAGATCAGTAAAAGAAAGAACAAGCTAGAACAAAACAATATAAGGCTTTCGTTCTCACGCCCATGTTCACTTTGAGTCAGAACGGCGCTGTCATACCTTTTGTTTGTGTCAAGAGGACAAAAATAATCTAATTTTAAACGTAGTAGTTGTCTGACCACGGAAGTTTTCAAGGTCCAAAATGAGGGACAATAGTTGTGATTGTCTGATGACAATGTGTTGTTATCACATTATTTGTATTACTTGTTTATCGACTTATTGGTTATAATGCTAACGACAAAGGAAAGAATAAAAGCGTTTTAATTAAGTCCATATGTGATAGAGACGAAAAATAGATAAGATAAACACAAGTAGGTGAAACTGCGTTAAAAACTCGGTGCAGTTCTGAGAACGACATGGCACTGACCAGTACAACGAGTCAACAGGAGCTCTTGGGTGAAGAAGATATGTCAGAAATTGACGTAAGTTAGTTTTAATCTCAAACGTCTCTCACACATTCGTATCTTTAATACCGGATGTGTACAAATTTACGCCTGATTTCTATTTATTTAAGCATAACCCGTGTACAAGGATTAGTAGTCTATTATTAGTACAGGGACATCATTTTATTTTTACTAACATTTTTAATATTAACCTGGCTATACCTTTAGAGAACCGGAAATGCAGTTTGCTACCCCCTTCCATGACTGTAGTTCGATGATACTGGCGTAAAACACAAACAAATCACTTTACTAAGTATAGGAGGGAAGAAAAGTAGTTCATTCATTTACGTAAACTAGGAAATATCGCGATTTTGAGTTCGATAATTTTCATTAGGTTTTTGTTTAATCAAAATACAGTACTGTATTAAGAATAAGCGTTTTTACTAACAACTGAGCTATCCATGCGAAAGTATTTATTATGCAGTGTATATTATACTGTCTACAGCACATTAGCGTACAATACAGAGAAAGAAGTTGAATTGAAAAATAATCTTAATATGAATATTTAAACACATTTTTTTAAATGGTGGCCGTTCATTTCGATACAGGCTTCAGTTCTAATGTGCATATTATCGCACTATAGACTATTGTACCTAATCCCAATTACCAGTTTCGTTCTTCTTACTAGTAACTCATGTTGAAATAATTCTGTACCTACTCTATAAAAGAGTACCTTACGTACTGTAAATTCAATCTTCACTTCTGCCCGATCCGAAAAGATAAAATTACTCAGACATACCGATGGCTCAGAACGAAACTGTTACAACTCAAAAATAGATATTTTTCAGTAGAGCCATTTAAAGTTTTCCATTGTATATGGCAAATCAGAGAATCATTGCACAACAATGTGCATTTATGTCCCACTAGGAAATTTTTAGAGTTTTAACACTTCCACATAGCATAGTTCTCAAGTCAAGTGTTCAAATGATGGTAATAACTCAAAAAGTGAATTTTTTGAGTTATAACAGTCTCGTTCTGAGTCATCGATACTATCTACTGTCCGTCCAAGTGGTTATGTCGTAGGGTCGTAGGAAGGAGGGAAATCACGTGACAGTTAATTACTTAACGAAGCCCTTTTCTTTAAATTATTTTAAACAGTTGTCTAATATTACGTAGACGTCCAATTCCTAACAGAAATTAATGTTCTCAGAAAAGAGCTAAGACAGCCCAGCCACTAGCTGGCGAATAAAAGCTGGTGGGGGAAACCGAGATACGACGTAGGCAAATGGACGACAGTAACTGTGCGAAAATGATTCAATATTGAAAGCTCTTTCGTCATTGGATAACACGAACATATTTTCGAAACGTACTGTTTACTATGAGCGTAAGGCTACTATGACTGTATATGCGGTCTTGGATCTGTGTGGAGGACGGTTGAACTTCGTTAGTAGAAGGGGTGGGAGTGAAGTACATTAAAAAACTCAGGTACAATAAAAATTGAAGTAAAAATAAAATGATGTCCTTGTATTTTTGTTATTATTTTGTGAAGCTATTGTTGAGTGTGAGTAGGATTACTTTACATGGTGATGGTTTTATTCGCTTCAGGTATCCAAGGTGTTCAAACAAAAATAATACTTCTTACATTCAAAATCGGACGTAACTTTTTACACATTCTGTATTAGTAATTCGTATATACTTCATATACTACCAGTCGCAAAGAATACAACGTGTTCATAATTCTTGTGTTCGCTTCGTCTGCGATGACCACATTACCCCAACCTTCCAAACTCTAAACTGGCTACGGCTTAACGAACGTAGAAATTTTCATTCTCTCGCTCTCCTTTTCCAAGTCCTTCACACCTCTACACCTACCTGCCTTGCCTCCCGTTTCAGTTACCTGTCATCATATCATAACCTCTTCACACGCACGCAAAATAGCCGCATACTAGCCATACCAACACATAAGACATCATCGTATCCATCATCATACATAATCTCGTGACATCAGAGTGACATCAGATAACCCAGTGACATCAGAAACTGTCGGAATTTAGTAGCGATCAAAAGCAAAATTATTAAGCATTTTCTTAATGCGTAGAGTAGGTTTACTTTTTACTTAATTAATATTTTTTTTCTCTTCTTACCTTTTACAACAAACTGTCTAGCTATTATTAATCAGTTAATCTTTTAGTACTTTGATTTTTATTGTATTTGTAAATTTAATATTAATTGTAATTATAATTGTAATTGTATTCTTAATATTGTAGTTGTAATTCCTTGGTAGAGGGGAAGACCAGCTTAAATTAATAAAATAAATTATAGGCTACTTATGTCGAGACATCTCGATATTACTGTTATTATTATTATTATTATTATTATTATTATTATTATTATTATTATTATTATTACAATTATTATTATTGCTTTGTTATTAGTATTACTTACTTACAAATGGCTTTTAGAGAACTCGAAGGTTCATTGCCGTTCTCACATAAGCCCGCCATCGGTCCCTAGCCTGAGCAAGATTAATCCAGTCTCTATCATCACATCCCACTTCCCTCAAATTAATTTTAATATTATCCTGCCATCTATATCTCGGCCTCCCCAAAAGTCTTTTTCTCTCCTACCTCCCAACTAACACTCTATATGCATTTCTGGATTCGCCCATACGTACTACATGCTCTGCCCATCTCAAACGTCTGGATTTAATGTTCCTAATTATGTCAGGTGAAGAATAGGGTACACTGCATGCAGTTCTGTGCTGTATGACTTTCTCCATTCTCCTGTAACTTCATTTCTCTTAGCACCAAATATTTTCCAAAGCGTCTTATTCTCGAACACCCTTAACCTCTGTTCCTCTCTCAAACTGAATGACAAAAGCTTCTCAACCGAATAATAGCAGACATTTCCCATGTCTATTCTGTGTTTAATTTCCTCCCAAGTGTATTGATCTATTACTGTTGCTTCAAGGCATTTGTATTTTTCCACCTTTTCAAAGGATACGTCTACAATTTTTATATTTCCATTTCCGTACTATGTTCTGGTCACGAGATATAATCAGATACTTGGGTTTTCGAGATTTACTTCCAAACTTACCACCTTACTTGCTTCAAGTAAAATTTCCGTGTTTTCCCTAATCGTTTGTAGATTTCCTCCTAAGATATTCACGTCATCCGCATATAGGGGAATACGGGGCAGGACGGGGTATAGCCTCTATCTTCCCAACAAGTAGTGCAAATCTACCGAATTTTTTTAGAACTTCGTCAACTCATGTAAATATATCATCACACAACACTTACTGCCATTCCTTGCATCTGTCGTATGTTATTCGGTTGCTGCATCATATTGTATCATTCATTTGCAACTTCAAAGTGTTCTCTTGTCACACGTAAGTAGAAATGAGATTTATTTAGATAATCTATTTTAATGTCATATTATAGAGTGCTTACCTGGCTTTTAATTCCGAAACTTTCTTAAATTTCGTGCGTTATTTTTCCTGCCAATACCTCATAACTTAGAAACTGTGACTATGGGGCAAAACGGGGCAGTACGTGCTGCCCCACGTCATATTTAATTAAATTTCACCTTCTGTAATGGGTTGTTCGTTCTGTTGTTTGTCAGAAGAAGGTTGGATGAGATGCGTATCATGTCTGAAATGGGCTCACAATTGTTGAGCAGGAGTAGACAGTGAAGACGAGGATGCCACGCACATTTTCGTATGACTTTTTCTCAAGTAAACTTGTAAAATGTTGTACTATTCACACTTTCAGCATACAGTATAATTTTTGTCACTTTTGCCATTCAATTATTAAAAAAAATAGATACCCCATTTTGCCCCATACGTGGGGCAGAACGGGACAAAACACACATTTCGAAAAACTAATTTATTTTAAGGTTACAATGACCGGATTTCACTCGAAGTGCATATTTTTTTTTTTACTTGTTTACAGTGTAATAAAAGCATATATGTCATAAAACCCATGCATTTGCATTATTTGATACCAAATAAAAACATTCAAACATTAACTACCTCGTCCTGCCCCATGTTCCCCTACACGCAGCTGATGTAACCCGTTGAATTCCAAACTCCTTTTGTGTTCAGGAAAACATATTCTAGAGCAAAGTTAAAAAAGCAAGGGTGATAGTGCATCTTTTTGCTTTAGCCCGCAGTGAATTGGAAAAGCATCAGACAAAAACTGACCTATGCGACCCTGCTGTACATTTCACTGAGACACATTATTATTATTATTATTATTATTATTATTATTATTATTATTATTATTATATTATCCCGAAAAGACAAAGTATATGATTATGTCTCGTGACCAGAATATTGTACGAAATGGAAATATAAAAATTGGAGATTTATCCTTCGAAGGGGTGGAAAAATTCAAATATCTTGGAGCAACAGTAACAAATATAAATGACACTCGGGAGGAAATTAAACGCAGAATAAATATGGGAAATGCGTGTTATTATTCGGTTGAGAAGCTCTTATCATCCAGTCTGCTGTCCAAAAATCTGAAAGTTAGAATTTATAAAACAGTTATATTACCGGTTCTTCTGTATGGTTGTGAAACTTGGACTCTCACTCTGAGAGAGGAACATAGGTTCACGGTGTTTGACAATAAGGTGCTTAGGAAAATATGTGGGGCTAAGCGGGATGAAGTTACAGGAGGATGGAGAAAGTTACACAACACAGAACTGCACGCATTGTATTCTTCACCTGACATACTTAGGAACTTAAAATCCAGACGTTTGAGATGGGCAGGGCATGTAGCACGTATGGGCGAATCCAGAAATGCATATAGAGTGTTAGTTGGGAGATCGCAGGGAAAAAGACCTTTATGGAGGCCGAGACGTAGATGGGAGGATAATATTAAAATGGATTTGAGGGAGGTGGGGTATGATGATAGAGACTGGATTAATCTTGCACAGGATAGGGACCGATGGCGGGCTTATGTGAGGGCGGCAATGAACCTTCGGGTTCCTTAAAAGCCATTTGTAAGTAAGTATTATTATTATTATTATTATTATTATTATTATTATTATTATTATTATTATTATTATCACGTAGCATGTTCTCAAATGTTAACCTGGCCTTGTTTCAGAAGCCCCTGGACGCCAACAGCTATGCGACGAAGAAGACGATTGCTCAGGGCATGCTCGACATCGCCCTGCTCACAGCCAACGCGAGCCAGCTCAAGTACGTGCTGCAGGTTGGCCACCAACACGAGTTCTACACGCTCATGGTGTGGCTCATCTCTATCTCCATCGTGCTGCAGGTACGCATCTCGTCTTCGTTCTGCACACCATTGTCACATCACAGTTAGTGCATGCAGCAAACCCTCCTTGAGGATTCATATCCGGAGTGCTGGGCCGTTACGAATTAAATTGAGGATATGCTGACGAGGGATGTACCGGGTAAAGCGAGCTCTTCATGAACATCGAAACAATGATAATGCAGCTTGTGTATTTTCACAATAGTCTTGTGTTTGGTATAAATTTTCTCTCTCTTTCCTTCTTAATTTCTTCTTTCCTTCTTCATTCCTTCATTCTTTGTTTCTTCTTTCCTTCTCCATTTCTTCTTTCCTTCTTCATTTATTTTTTCTTTGTTTCTTCTTTTCTTCTTCATTTCTTCTTTCTTTGTTCCTTCTTTCTTTGTTTCCTCTTTCCTTCTTCATTTCTTTTTTCTTTGTTTCTTCTTTCCTTCTTCATTTCTTTTTCCTTTGTTTCTTCTTTCCTGCTTCACTTCTTTTTCCTTTGTTTCTTCTTTCCTTCTTCATTTCTTCTTTCTTTGTTTCTTCTTTCCTTCTTCATTTCTTCTTTCCTTCTTCATTTCTTTTTCCTTTAGTTCTTCTTTCCTTCTTCATTTCTTCTTTCCTTCTTCATTTCTTTTTTCTTTGTTTCTTCTTTCTTTCTTCATTTCTTCTTTCCTTAATTTCTTTTTCCTTTAGTTCTTCTTTCCTTCTTCATTTCTTCTTTCCTTCTTCATTTCTTTTTTCTTTGTTTCTTCTTTCTTTCTTCATTTCTTCTTTCCTTCATTTCTTTTTTCTTTGTTTCTTCTTTCTTTCTTCATTTCTTCTTTCCTTCATTTCTTTTTTCTTTGTTTCTTCTTTCTTTCTTCATTTCTTCTTTCCTTCTTCATTTCTTCTTTCTTTGTTTCTTCCTTCCTTCTTCATTTCTTCTTTCTTTGTTTCTTCCTTCCTTCTTCATTTCTTCTTTTTTTCTTTGTTTCTTCTTTCTTTCTTCATTTCTTCTTTCCTTCATTTCTTCTTTCCTTCTTCATTTCTTTTTTGTTTGTTTCTTCATTTCTTCTTTCCTTCTTCTTTCCTTCTTCATTTCTTTTTTCCTTCTTCATTTCTTCTTTCCTTCTTCATGTCTTCATTCTTTGTTTCTTCTTTCCTTCTTCATTCTTTGTTTCTTCTTTCCTTCTTCATTTCTTTTTTCTTCATTTCTTCTTTCGTTCTTCATGTCTTCATTCT
The DNA here is from genome assembly GCF_040183065.1 of Periplaneta americana. Lineage (NCBI taxonomy): Eukaryota > Metazoa > Arthropoda > Insecta > Blattodea > Blattidae > Periplaneta > Periplaneta americana. Next base: position 160,765,402 of record NC_091122.1, on the reverse strand, counting down.
TTGTTTCTTCTTTCCTTCTTCATTTCTTTTTTCTTCATTTCTTCTTTCCTTCTTCATGTCTTCATTCTTTGTTTCTTCTTTCCTTCTTCATTTCTTTTCTCTTTGTTTCTTCTTTTCTTCTTCATTTCTTCTTTCTTTGTTTCTTCTTTCCTTCTTCATTTCTTCTTTCTTTGTTTCTTCTTTCCTTCTTCATTTCTTCATTCTTTATTTGTTCTTTCCTTCTTCATTTCTTTTTTCTTTGTTTCTCCTTTCCTTCTTCATTTTTTCATTCTTTATTCTTTCCTTCTTCATTTCTTCATTCTTCGTATCTTCTTTCCTTCTTCATTTTTCTCTCCGTTTGTTCTTTTCTTCATTTCTTCATTTTTTGTTTGTTCTTTCCTTCTTCATTTATTGTTTATTCTTTATTCTTCATTCTTATTTTGCTCTTTTTTCATTTCTTCATTCTTCGTTTTTTCTTTCCTTGTCCATTTTTTCTTCTTCGTTTCATCTTTCCTTAATTTCTTCTTTCTTTGTTACTGTTTTCTTTCTTCATATCTTCATTCTTCGTTTCTTCTGTACTTTATTTCTCCATTTTGTGTTTAATCTTTCCTTCATTATTACACTCTTCGTTTTTCTTTCCTTAATTTATTCAACTTTAATTAGTTCTTTCCTTATTCGTTTCTCCATTCCCTTGTTAATATTTTAGGAAATTAGTATCGATAAGGTACAATAATAGGTCTAAGCCGATCAAATTACTATGGGAGAAGACTGGCGGAGTTTTGTTTCAAATTATACCCGAAAATAAAATGTAAACAAAACCGCAATTTTTATAACCACTGAACCATGGACTTCGGAATATGAATCCAACATGATGCACATCGCACGAACGTCTATTCTCAGCTACTTCTTTCTTCTTGTATTATCGTTCTTATTTTGCTATCTCCTCTTTTCTATTTTACCACTTCCTCTTTCCTATTGACATCTTCGCTTTCTTTCTTGTCTTTTATTCTTAGTGTTATCGATTTTTCTTTATTCTATTTATTGGAATTTTGCATATTTTGAAAGAATTTTCTTTGTATAAAATGTCAAAGTAAAATGAGCATATTGCAAATTGCACATACTTCTTCGTACATTTTTACGCAGGAAGTGATGTAACTGCATTCTGACGTAAAATCCTACCAAGTAAATAATTGCTCATTATCACCTGCTTTTAAAATGCACTAGGTCTATATTAATTTTTAGGGATTTTCACACATCGAGTGTGATTTTCCTCTTACTACATTTATTTTGGGCTTCTTCGGCATGCAAAAGGGCACTGGTATGACTTGTGGCTTGAAGACAACCCAACACAAGGGCCTTCAACCAACACAACACAATGCATTACATTCATAGCGCACAAATAATATCTATGGCATAGACGGAATCGAACCCATGACGATGGTCGCCGAGAAACATAACTTCAAGCCCTGACCGCTGGGGACACCATAGCCGGCTTCTAAATTAATTTCTGTCCGTCAATTAACAAGGATTCCACACGGCATATACACACGCATATTAAATTACCCTGCAGTCCAAAGAGTTATGTCTTCGAGAGCGGGAAACAGTTATCTTACCTTCTTGATGTAACACAGTAGAGTGTTTCTGTCACAACGTGTTTCTTCTTACCGTAAACTATAATGTCACGTGATCGAATACGTAAGTACAATAGCGGGCTTTGCAATAAAAATAGTTTTTGCCCAGTGATCCTGTCAATGAATATGACAAAGATAAGAGAAACGGAAGAAACACATTTCGCATTTTATTTTCAATTTATTTCGCATTTTATCGCCCATTAAAAACTAAATCAATATACTTAACATGCTTTTGAACAACAAATTACTTACTTTGGAAGCATTTGGGCACGTTTGGCATTTATCGTGGTTGCGAAAATCTACAATTTCTAAGAATTATGCTTGTTTATTCATGTCATAATTAGTTTTATTACACCTATTATACATAACATGATAAGCTAACATGGAAAGGGTTTCGGCTCGAACAGGAATTTTTGGTTAAAAATTTGTATAGAGGCTTACCTCACAATGGTGATGAAGACCGTAAAAGCATTCATTTGTGTAACTCTCCGTTTGGTTGGTATTGGTCAATACACTTCTTTAAAAATGTACATGAGGATTCTCTATAAAATGCATGAAACAGCATGGAGCAGAGAAATAAGCACAACACGCAGAAGCAACACCTGAACAATCTTCTGAACCACACTCCAGTGCTGAAAAATCAAATGCCACCTGAATTACATTTTTGAAGTCTGGGACTTGTTCAGGATTCACGTAACTGGCTGACTGCTAGGAATACTGAAGCATAGGGCGGTATACTGGAACAGACAACTGGTTATGAATAACAGAGTGCATTTTCATTATAAACACTCGATTTTCCAAGTTAAGTTCTGAATTCTCAGCAAGAGTGCTTATGTAATCTGTTATCCTCCGAGCATATATTTTGTATTCTCTAAGGAAATAGATATTCAGAGGCTGGATATGTTTAGTTTTTTTTTTTAGGTGGAATGACCAATGACCATACATTCCATCTCTTAGCCTTGGAATGATTCATTTATTAAGGTTGTGTCCTTGTGCGCATTCAATGAATCACACAACAGTGTACGCTTTTGACTAGCTGCATTATTTCCAGACAGAACGTTGGAGAAAAATGTTCTTAAAATGGGGTTTGGAGATTTTACCACTCGCACTCGCACTAGCTACTAGGGTAAACTAGGCTAGGCTTACGGGTAAGGTGTCCCATCCCCTTAACTTGTGCATTGCTCTCCCCACCCCTCAACTTGTACAGTGCTCTTGTAGACAAACCACACATTACACAAACGAATGCTTTTGGGAGCTTTCCAGAGATGTAAAGATGGGCCTGTATACAAATTTTGGATACGAAATTCCTGTTCGAGCCGAAACCCTTCCCTTGTAAGACCATTGTTTAATTGTGAAGATGTTTTGTTTCTTGCTTTGTACGTTACATTAATTTCGTCTACATGTTTGAGCACTAAAAAATGAGGGAAATTCGATATTTTTTTCTCAGCAACAAAGGACTCTTTCAGCGTGTAATTTTGCATGTTCAACATCCACTGCTTCTGCAATTATAGACTACTTTCAGAATTACTAAACGTTTCACCATTATGAGTAATTGTCATTACAAAAAAGTGGCCGTTTTTGTGCACTGATGTGCCGTTTTTATGATAATGTCCACAAATATTAATATTTCTGAGCCATTCTTTTCTTTTCTGTTTTATTTCTGAATGTCAAATGAATAATATGAACTACATTGACACTGACACCACTCGATTTCTTTCTGTGGGGTTTCGTGAAGAATCATGTGTATGCACAGTGACTCAGGGATATTCATGATCTCAGAGCAAAGATTTTCTCAGCTTTTGAGAAAGTTGACTCTTAGATGTTAGACCATACATGGGAGGAATTAGCCTCAAGACATGGACTGTGTCGTGTTTGAAATGGTGGGCACCTTGAGGTCTAATTTGGACAAAACTCCCATTCTTCTAGAATGCATGTACGAATTATTTAACAATAAACAGCAACAGTACTCATCTTATAACGTTTTTATTTTATTTCTTCTCAAACGGATCACCCTGTATAATAATATACGCTTATTATTTTTAAGGATTTCTTGGAACATTTCCAAGTTTCATGTCGGTACAAGTAGTGACGGCGGGGTTTCCATTACTGCTTATTACATGTGCGTAGGTGCAGACAAGAGAATCGGACTATCTTCTTCATGTCAAGAGCGCGGTTTCATAGGAATCACACCTACACGAACTGGCACAATCGATATAAATGTTTGTTATGGGTCAATGTTATTACCATGGCAACGTGGCGAACCTCAAAGAGAACACAGTGCTAAAGTAGACTATAAGACATCAAATTCACGATGGTTAAGACACCAAACTACCTTGCAAGAACGCGTTTTTGCGTACATTTTACTGTTTTTCCTCCCACTTCCCCCCTTCTTTCACTTTATTCATTCATTTATTCATTCAGTCATTCATTCATTCATGGGCAAGTCGTTTATATTAGGCGATATACCAGGTGAATAAAAGTATGTTACACTGCCTGTAGCTTTCGTATTTCTAATTTTATTAGTAGGCTATACACAGTGGGCCAAAAAAAAGGGCACAAAATTTAAATGGTTATATTCCAGTAGCTAAAGGCTCATTCACAATGAAAATTAAACATAACGTAAGCGTTAACTTAATGTTACAGTAAAATCAAGAAGTCATACCATCATTCACGATGGGAATATAAGCATAACAGCAAACATACTTGGTAACCATGGAAACATAACGACGACGCCATTTCCTCATATTCTGTCGTATACTTCAGAGCTCCACGATTGTGTTCTGTTTGCAAATCACGTAAGCATAAGCATGAAAGTTTGAAGTTTGCAAACTTTCATGTTAACGTCTTACGGTAGGCTAATGTTTATGTCAATGCTTATGTGAATCATTGTGAATGATCCCATTTGGTAGCCTGGGAGCAAACTTCTGTGTTTATGTTACGGTTATGTTTAATTTTCATACTGAATGGGCCTTAATGATTTCACTTGAAAGTTTATTTCACAGGCAAATTTCACAGTCCTTGTAGACAGGGAAATTACTCTAATATTTAATTTTTTTACTATTAAATTTAATTTTATTTTTTTAATTTTTAAGGCAGTGCAAATTCGATCATTTATGCCGAACTAAGCATTATGGTCTTACGAGTTCAGCAGGCCAAGCCGTTTGTTGTGCTATCATCATTTGTTTTCTTCCGTTTTGAGTTCTCATTTTGTGAATAATGGGTCGCTTAACGAACCAAGACAAGGTTTTCATTAAACATTTGCACTAATATGATAATTTATCTGCCCGTCAAATTGTAAGGAACTACGCTCAGGACTGGTCTGTTTCAAGTGTACAACGATTGATTAGCAAGATACGGACATGATATCCCTCCTGAGAGATTATTGCGTGAAAGATCGCATTTCTCACATTCTCTGATGGTTTCCTCTGGAGTTTCGAACGAGATCTTAATCCTATTGACTATTTTGTAAGGAGTCAACTACAAAAAACAGTTTACTACAAAACAAGAATTCGTAATATTGAACATTTAAGACAACGCCTTCTTGAATGTTGGGACCGGCTTGATCAAAGACAGTTATCCAGTGCTATTTGACAATGGAGAAAACGCCTACAAATGGTTGTGCGGGCAAATGACGGTCACATAGAGCATAATTTTTTAATTTTGATTAGGCTATTTGAAAGAATACCGAGCTACCATGTGGGACCCCCAAATAGGAAGTAGACGTCAGGGCAGATCTCGGCGCAGATGGGCAGACTTCTTCAGAGAACAGGCAGGTCAACAATGGTCCAGAGAGGCAAGAGACAGAAGAAAGTGGAAACTACTCGAGAGACATTTGTGCATGAACAGGAAGTTGTGAAACGCAGTGAGAGAACCATTGTTAAAGGAATTCAAGTTCTTAGACTTAAATATCACGTCTAACGTGAACTAGCTCATCACGCTAGACAAATAGAGCTTTCCCTTATTTAAGGAGGTCTTTGCCCTTCATGGGACACAATAGGCTATCTTTATCTTTATCTTTATTATTTGAAAGATCATTAATTATTAGCTATTAATTTTACCAACATTCAGTTACTACATTTTGAAGTAATAAATCGTCTTCAAAAACCACATTTTTAGCATCATTGTGTATTGATCTCCATAACACTTTAATTGACCCTAAAAAAACATAATAAAAAGACCTTCTCATTTCTAAAATCTACTCTTTCCAACAGTGTAGGGCCTATTCATTATATATTAATTTTTTTGTATTTTCGAAAATAAAGTATTTCTAATTTTGTGTCTTTTTTGGCCCACAGTGTAGAGGCTACAAACCTTACAAGAGTAAAAGTAAAAATATTTTGAATATGCTTTTAAAAACTATGTAATTTATTTATAAGGTCTGTGACAAGGAGTCTGTTCCTTCTAAATGAGAGCATGTACAGACCCAGAACAACATTTAGGCGACCTAATTTTACAAAGTTCCAGATACAACGCATTGCGCATGTGCAGTAAACAAGATCTCCTAAATGTATGCTGCTTGTGGACAGTCTTGCGAAGCTTGTTGCCTACCAAGACTCAGACCATTTTTTAATTCCGTATCTGTACTTTTGATTTATTTTGTGGGACCTGATTTTAGTCCTTTGTTTGTTGCGAAAGTTATAAGGAAGTAAATCCTCGAATAAATTGATCTCTATACTTGTAATTGCTCAACTGTTTGCATTGTGTAGCATATTCTTATTGAGGTTTCCAGGTTAAGATAAAAGCTTTGGTTTTATGGGCCTTACCTAATACACTGTAGAAGCTAGGCGTTTCTATGGAAATATCCCCATATGTCCAATGCTTTTTTCTTTTCTGGAATGCTCTGTAGCATTTTTCTCTGCACCTTTTTTCACATCAGAGTCTTAGTCTCTGGCTATATATTGGCATTGGCAACTACCATTCATTCATTCATTCATAGTGTTCTGCCCAAGAGTAGGTCTTTCACTGCAAACCCAGCATTCTCCAGTCTTTCCTATTTTCTGCCTTCCTCTTTGTCTCCTAATATGATTCATACATCTTAATGTCGCCTATCATCTGATATCTTCTTCTGCCACAAACTCTCTCCCGTTCACCATTCCTTCTAGTGCATCCTTCAGTAGGCAGTTTCTTCTCAACCAGTGATCTAGCCAATTCCTTTTCCTCTTTCTGATCAGTTTCAGCATCATTCTTTCTTCACCCACCCTTTCCAACACAGCTTCGTTTCTTACTCTGTCTATTCATTTCACATGCTTCATCCTTGTCCATATCCTCATTTCAAATTCTTCTAAATGTTATGTTTTATTTAACGATGCTCACAACTGCCGAGGTTATATCAGCGTCGCCGGTGTGCCGGAATTTTGTCCCGCATGAGTTCTTTTTACATGCCAGTAATTCAACAGACATGAGCTTGTCGCATTTAAGCACACTTAAATGACATCGACCTGGCCCGGGATCGAACCAGCAACCTTGGGCATAGAAGGCCAGCGCTATACCGACTGAGTCAAGCAAGTCGACTAAATGCTTCTAGTCGCTTCTCTTCACTTCGTCGTAATGTCCATGTTTCTGCTCCATACAATGCTACACTCCACACAAAGCACTTCAGTAGTCTCTTCCTTAGTTCTTTCTCCAGAGATCCGCAGAAGATGATCCTTTTTCTATTAAAAGCTTCCGGTAGGAACGAAATCATTCCTAAGCAACGCAGTCCAAATAAGATTTTTGTGTAGTCGTAATGGAATCAAACACCAGTTTTTCTGCTTGGCTAAACAGGCTTCATCATTGACCGTGTCACTCATTCCATCTCCATAGGACAAATCTTCCCAGATCCTGCTGAACACGATCCCACCATCTATTCTTAGGCTTGCTATTGCTTAGCCCTTAGAAAAAAATTGTTTTACTCAACTCGTCTCATCCATTGTGTCTACATGCCCCAATCACCTTAGTCTAAAATATATTATAAATGTTACTATAACCTAATCCATGAATAATTTCATAATCTCATTGTTGTATCTGCACCTTCCGGAATTTGTAGTGTCCGAAATAAGATTACATCGGTCGTTAATTCCCTATGTAAATTGCGGACCAAACTGATGAATTTAATTCATGTATTATTATTTATATTTCTATCTTTTTAGTTTTGTATTTTATTAATATAAATGCTATGGGGGATAAGCTCTTTAGTATATTTTTATATCAGTACATCAGTACATCAGTGGTGGATTTTAGGCGACCAGTGAGAGCCGAAAGCTATGCCCTGACTTATACAATCCGTCACTCAGCAATACCTGCCTTCTTGTCTACTCGCATCGGTACGAATCATAAGTGTCTGCGGGGGAGGTGGAGTGGGGAGGTAAGGGGGTAGTCTGCAGTGACTCGATTGAGGTATTAGCGCCCAGGCCTGTAATGACATGTAAATGCACAGTCTTAAATTTTTCTTCTGTCTCATTTAACTACCACACAATGCTTCTAAATTGTTTATCTTTTCATGCACTATTTACTCCATTTAGATGTAGTTTTTGACACATTACTGTTACGCACCAAGTACGTTCGCATTTTGCATGAACAGCATAATGTACTGTAATTAACTGAACATTAATTTGCGTACCGATATTCTTAACAAATTACATGTAACATAAATACACTATTTGTCACAGCCTAACACTGCTTCTAATTTGTGTCTCTAATGGATTTTTTATTACACAAATTGTTTGTTTATGCCAATGTTTACACTCAAATTAAATTTTGAATCTACAAGCAAATACATATCCATTGATACCGGGTTACTGTCTCAGAGAAACAATAATGAATTAATTTATCTTGACAGAGACAGTAGTTTATTAGAATGTTTTCTTAGGTAGTTAATTTTACTCTTCAATCGCTCAACCACATTTAATAATTCACGAATAATTAACGATAAATGTCTGCGTTCCTATGGAAACATTCCATAGTCGACAACACAGTCTACCAACTCACACGTGCTGTCTCGAACTCCTAACAGTACCGATACATATCACTTATGTCTCCAATTTTAAACTGATAATTTGTCTTTAGCTGCAAATAATTTAAAATCCAGGCGAAAAAGAAATCGCCGTTTTTAATAAAAAATTACCTTGTTATAACAGTCAATTGCAAATATCAGTTTTATGAAACGAGAAAGTGCAAAATTAAATATATGTGTAGTATCTATGCATTGCATTTTATGCTGTGGCGTCCACATCTCGACGATAAGGAAACAACTGATGCATAACCTGTCCTCATTCCGTTTCCGCGCTCGCAGATGACGCAACAGTAACCTTGACAAGTGTGACAGAACAAATCTCGGAGAGATTTTCTATTGATTACGGTTTTCGTTACAAAATTGTAATGTAAATTTCTTCCATTATACGTATTATTTAAGTATATATTTAGCCTGATCTTCTTGTATATGTCAATGCCAAAATTTGAAAGAAAGCTGGCAAAAGAAAATTCAACCTGACAACTAGAAAATCACTATAATCACTAGAATTCATTCATTCATAGTTTCCTGCCACAGGACACGTCTTTCACTCACTGCAAACCTAGCATTCTCCAATCTTTCCTACTTTCTGCCTTCCTCTTTGTTTTCGCATATGATCCATAAAGTCAGTGACCCAACCAATTACTTTTCCTCTTCTTGATCATTTTCAGCATCATTCTTTCTTCACTCACTCTTTCCAACACAGCTTCATTTCTTATTCTGTCTGTTCACTTCACACGTTCCATTCTTCTCCATAATGTCTGTATTTATTTACACTGCAAGTGGGCAAGCACCCGGTGGCAGTGGTATACACAATATAAACAATACACAATAAAATTACAATACACAATATAATTATACAATAGACAAAACAATTATATACACAACACAATAAGAATACACAATACAATTTAACACAATAACTACAATTAATAATAATATATAAAATAACCTAATTTTACAATACAACCTACATATGTATAGGCCCTACATAAGTTTCAATAGTCTTTCACTTTATTCTCATCTCACTCACTGTAGTGGCACTATGACGCATTTCACTGACACTTTAGCACACATTTCACTGACACTATAGAACACATTTCATTGACGCTATAAATTATCACTGATCGGAACTATTGACTGCACTGTAAAACCATAACTTCACTGACTCACCACGCTTCACTGATACAACAGTTCAAATAAGACAAATGCTTACACCCTTATGCATACTTATAAACAGAACTACATTTAAGCTAAACATTTCTAGTCTAAGACCCTCTTACACGCTATTTTTAAATAATTTACCATTCAAACCAAGGAAGTAACTCGTCAGGCTAAATAAATACATGTCACCTTAAAAAATTAAATGTTAAATGTCACCTTAATTTTAATTTGCACTTTATACACAACTTTTTAAGTTATTCTTGAATCTCCTTAAGGAAGGACAGCCCTCAAAAACCGCTGCAGGTAGGTCATTCCAACCATTTATATAATATCCACATTTCAAATGCTTCTAGTCACTTCTCTTCATTTCGTCGCAACGTCCATGTTTCTTCTCTATACAATGCCACACTCTACAAAAAGCACTTCACTAGTTTTGTCCTTAGTTATTTTTCCAGAGCTCCGCAGAAGATGCTACTTTTTCTATGAAAAACTTCCTTTGCCATTGCTCTCCTCCTCATGACTTCCTGGCAGCAGCTCATGTTACTGCTTATAGTACACCTCACGTACTTGAAACTGCCCACTTTTTCTACTACCTTGTTTCGAATTCGCACGTTTACCTTCTTTATTTATCTTCCGATAACCATGGTCTTCGTCTTATTTACATTTATCTTTATCCCATACTGCTCACAGCTGTCATTTAGCTCCAGTAGCATATTTCTTACAAGAAGAGGACACGCTCTGTATATCACCGAATTAAATAAGATTATGTGAGATGAAAGTACAAGACGTACTGTTTAAAGTCATACCTGGTATGGGTGGCCAATGACTCCTCGTTTTGGAAATATTGGCTATTGCTTGTGACATACTTCCGTTAGGTGCTCAATAGGGATGCATTAGCCTGTGTAACAGCGTAGCCCATATGGTTGGATGCTGAGTTGTTATCCAGGCAACCTGAGTTCGAATCTTAAGTAGTCCTATATTTTTTTTCTTTTAATAATGATTAATATTGTGATCACAGTTATCTATTTACATACCTACATCATATTTCTCAATGTATTGAATGCTTCATCGTGTTTTAACAAATTACTAATTATCTAACATTGTATTGTAAAGGATAAACAATGAAATACTGCTCACATAGGAAGGTAAGATGTGTCACTGGTCTTTGTTCTATTTCTGTAGCAACTATTCCATTTCATTTTGTACCCGATTCATTATGATGTCATAAAAACACACAAAACATACATATTATTTCCTGCGCCATGCACAACAAATGAAAGAAGGCTGTCCACAGTCACACACACTTTTCCGCACTTCTGCTGCGAAACAGATATCCTTCACATTCACAAACACTTCTCATTCTTTTATTAATTTTGATGCATACCACGCATATTTCAACATGGCTTTGAATATAGGAAGTGACAACTGAAAGTGAATTAAAATATAATAATAATAATAATAATAATAATAATAATAATAATAATAATAATAATAATAATAATTACACAGTGTAATGCTTCCCTATTAGGCACCTAACGGAAGTATGTCATAAACAATAGCCAATATTTCCAAAACGAGGGGTCATTGGCCACCCATACCAGGTATGACTTTAAACAGTGTGTCTTGTACTTTCGTGTCACAAAATCTGATTTAATTCGGTGATATACAGAGCGTGTCCTCTCCTTGTTAGTATCATCTCCTCTTCTGCTAACAACGCCATATCATAAGAAAATCTTATACACTTTATTCTTTTTCCTTCTATTATCATCTCTTCCATGTTATGAAAAACAGTTCTTTACTGAATCCTCCAAGTATATATTGAACAGGATAGGTGATAAAGAGCAGCCTTGTCGTAATCCCTCTCCCTATTTCACTTCCATATGTAGTAATATGTGGAACATGGTTAGGTTTCACCGTTAGGTTATGAAGTAAGAAGACGCGGACTATATAGAGAGCCTACATCCCAAACTTGCTAGTGATTGGCTACTGCAGAAGACAGTCCCTATCACTTGACTGGGTTTAGGTGTTGATGGGCGTGCTGTTCCTGTCCCTGAACCTGATGCGTGACTGCCGACTCCACATGCACGAGTACAAGACTTCAGCCCTCGTCATCAACTACGCCACCATGGGCTTCTCCGTGGTCGTGTCGGCCCTCAACCTGCTCATCAGCGCCTTCGACCCCGGCCTGGGGCGCATGGTGGACGGCGCTCTCTTCGACTCCGCTTAGAATATTCGTGTCCGCCATCTAGCAGATAGATTAGTCCGCTTTGGCTCTTCTTTCTTACCCGTAATTAAAATCTAGAGGAATGATCACTGTCACTTCACATCAGCTCCAAATCTTCAAGACAGGACTTCAAGGAAGGCGATGTGTGAAATTTCAATTTTATATAGGCCTAGGTTATTTGTTAAGCTAGAGGCTTGATTTTTTGTACACACTCCTATTGACAGCAGTAATGATGTGTTTAAGTTTTGGTGGTTTTAGGTTGAGTAGTTCAAGAGTTATTTAAATTAAAATCAAATGATTTGCGTATTTTCAAAATTTGTTACCTCCCCCAAATTTTAAACGTCATGCCTGAATTTTTTATATAACACCTTTGATCTTTTTACAAAGTTCCTATGTTGTCACATTTTCTAGTTTTATCAACAGTAATCTCACTAGAGGTTCTGATTTATCTAGAGAAAATCAAAACTCGAGTGGGATTTAATTGACTATTGCACGATTACAAGAAAGTATATAAAGATTAGAAGAAATAAAGTACTCTAATACAATAAAATATTAATTGGCTTACTGAAATTCCATTTCACTATGTTACCTTCACCAAAATGTTTGAACGGAGCTGCCATTTTCAGTCGATTATCTATGCGGGAAACAAATGACGATCGCAAAGCATGTTTTATAGTACTGTAAAGAATTTGCAGTTTGAAATGTTGGCAAACAAAGAAACAAATGGTAGGGAGGTGATAAAAACAGAAAAAGTATATAAAGATTAGAAAAAATAAAATACTCTAATACAATAAAATTGGTATTCTATTTAACTAATGTTACCTTCACCAAAACGTTTGAACGGAGCGCCATTTTCAACAAATGACGAACGCAAAGCATGTTTTGTAGTACCGTAAAAAATTTGCATTTTGAAATGTTGGTAAACAAAGAAACAAATGCCAGGGAAGTGATAAAAATAAAAAAAAATGCTAGGAAAGAGATAAAATTGTGGTGATAAGCAGCCATGATTGGTTGAAGCACGTCCTTTCGTACCGTTTTTTGGTCAAAAGTAGTATGACGTAGTAAAAGTGTAATAGTCAATATAATATATTAAACAATCTCTGATGCATTACTATCCATAATCTCATACAGCAGAAGCTATAACATAACCTAAATAACATAAATTATAAAAATGTTTTAATTAAGGACATTGAAATAAACACGAATCATTTTAAAAGGTACAATTATTGAAAGTACAATGTTGGCAAACAAAGGAACAAATGATAGGGAGGCTATGAAAACAAATGCTAGGGAGGTGATAAAACAAATGCTAGTGAGGTGATAAAAACTGTAAAATAACCAGCCATGATTGGCTGAAACACGTCGTTCCGTACCGTTTTATTGGTCAAAAATAATATGACGTAGTAAAAGTGTAATAGTCTGGTAAAAACAGAGGAAAAATTTTAACCACTTAGTATTCAAATTTATAAAATTTACAGGGTGCATATATATTTTTTATTTTTTTTTTATTCGTAAACTACTTTGATTTTTTAAAATACAAACATAATTTTGTTAAGTATACTTCAAGGGACGTGTAGTAAAATTGTCAGCTTCCTAGCATAAAATCTGTGGAAACTTTAGTAACGTGAATGTAGAGATGTGAGCGAAAAAAAAATGTTTAAAAGTTTGCATGCAGTTTAAATTTAATTAGCACAGCCTTTTTAAAGATGTAATTAATATCATAACCGCCGTAGGTTTTTAAAACTTCGTCAAAAGTGTAAAGTAGACAGCATAGCTTCATTTTCTACACACAAAAAAAACTAAAAACGAAAAATATGATTTTTGATCGAACATTAAAAAATTTCCCCGCCTTTTCCCTTAATAAAACAGTCGGTATCCCATATCGATACCAAAATGATGATTACATTTTGTGATAATCGATATTACTCTCTCAGAAGTTTTTACGCGCTCCATATTCTTCATGTACATTTTTCGTTTGACATCCTGATACAAAACATATATATATATATATTTATTTATTTATTTATTTATTCACAAATTTATTCGCTCAGCAGACCATGAAAAGAGAGAATGTAAAGATTCTTCATTCCGTTTAAAGCAAATTAAAAACAGCATAGACCTATTCTTTCCAGTAATAAAGCTCATTATTAGAGACTATCGATATTGAGATATCCAGACTATAATCGATTACGTCAGTAATAGATGCTATAAATATTAAGCAAGCATTAATGAACATTTGCCATAACTAAAATGCATCACACTCTTTCAAAAATTAGAAAACTACTTATTCGTAACTTAATGACACACGAAATAGCAAAGAAATGTAGACATATTGTAAATTAGCTTGATATTTTCAGTACTGACAATATAGTTGTACTTTCGGCTAGTGCATAAGCAATTTCAATAATTTCTTGCATTTTGTAGTTAAAATATAAACATATGCATTTTTAAAATACCACCTATAAAATATGGTAGACACTAAAATTAAAATGTTTACAAATTTTAAGATCACATTTTGAAAATTTATATTTCTCGTATACTTTCTGAACTTCAACATATTATTAATTGTAAGCATAAACATTTTAATGTTCTTAACATGTCTAGAAATAGGTTAGGATTCTTGTAGATGTAGTTTACCAATAAAAATATTTGCTGATATGATTCAAATCCAGTTATTATAGTACATTGATATAGCCAAAAATTAATTAGGAGACAATTGTTATTTTATTGTTAAATGAAACGTTGTAACACACAAAACTACAGCTTTTCTTGAATACTGAAGCAATTGCTTATCTTTAAATCTGCAGACTTCCTGAATAATTTAATAGCTCAACTGAAGAAAATTTTAAACCTTAGTTACAACAGTTGTATAACATGTTTGTTGTTGTTAGCTTTAGACAAAGACAAAATCATATATTATTGTAATAATAGATCCCAAAATGTATGTACGAGTATACTTCCTTCCGCTTATCATACACACATAACGTTCGAAATTTTGTTCCTATTCCATTTTCACTAACAAGAGATTACAAATCGTTAATGCAAATCTAAATTACTCCAGGAAAAAATAGAAGTTCTAGGGCTAAAATCTAGTCTCAGAAACGTAAGATAATTAGGGTACTACAGGCAAATTCTGGTTCAAAATTTCAAAATTTTTATTTTTTTACTTGGGACTAGAGCGATGAATTTTCAAGTATACCAGATACGTACAATTTCCTTTAAATTAAAACAGTTTTGGAACACAACGCTTAAGTTGTGGCGTGCGCAACGGTTATCATAACTTTAATTTGGGTTCGAATCCCATTTAGTCCATGGATGTGTTGTCCACTGTGTCGATTTAAGGAGTTAGGTACAGCTTATAGCAGTAAAATTTGTTAAAATATTCAACATATTTTTTCTCCATTACCTTATCTTGTACAATAATGAAAATAGTACGTGTAAAAACTGTCCTTCTGCTATATGAAAAAAATGGTGGCAGTTCACTGTGTAGTGATGAAGCGTTTCCCTCATAACTCATAAACGTTTTAACTTTTTCATGTTCTCTCTCTTTCATTTTATTGCTGAAACTCATGTTTACAATATCATGCTCTTTCAACTACATTCCTTAATCAATAATATTTTGTTTAATTTTGTGTTAGAAGAAAATACTGATATTTGACCATTTTTAAAAACGAATTTACTTTTTTTATCAGACAATCCATCAAAGGGAAAGAAGTGCTCTTGCATAATACTGTAGATATGACATACATGAATACACACAAAAGATTTCATCACAGAATGCTGGATAGTTTTTGAGTTATGTGGGAAACGCTTCATTACTGCACAGTGAACTGAATTTTGAAAAAAAAAATGTAAATAATTATTTTTAAATCGTAAAAATATTTTTTTCATATAGCAGAAGAACAATGTTTTACACATATTAATTTGCATTATTGTACAAGATACAGTAATGGAGGAAAAAAATGTTGAATATTTCCAAAATTTTATTGCTGTAAGCTGTACCTAACCCCTTAAATGAAAGTCAGGCCAACATCAATGGAGCCTCACCTTGTATTCACCAGAATCACCAGAATATTAGAAGAAATCCATTTTCTACTCGTACTAGCACAATATTTGTTCTTAGTATATTTCATATCCATTGATTAAGCTTCGTAGACGATGATATGGCATTCGTGAGACTAAGATGAAATTAATAGTGGAAAGGAACCGATGTAGCTACGTCAAGAAAAATTTCCCTACGGCCGATTTTTTTTCCCAATAAATCTCACGGAAACTTCCGGGAATTTAACCACGATAGCTTTAATAAGAAACCTTCGACTACAATCCAGTATTTGAGACATAATTAGGCCTATACGAAACTTTCTTCCCGACCGAGGATCAACAAAATCTATAAAATTATTTAATAAACTTCTCAACCTCTTAATTCGTATCTTGAAATGCTGTTACATTCGGTAAACATAATTATTAATACATCTTGATTACACAACTTTTAACACTGTATCACTTCGGAATATGTATGATAAGACTTTCTTGTGTTAAATTCTAACGTACCTTGTTTACATGTTTCGACCTATTTATGGGTCATCTTCAGAACTGGTCGTTATTGGTCTTGGCTCCTCTTGTTTTGTTTCCTGTGAGGGTGTGTTCGTGTGGTATAATGTAGAGTCAAAGAGTGTGTGTGTTCTGAAATTGAGTTGTGTGTTGAGAATTTCGTTGGGGTGTGTTTTCGTGTGTTTGTATATTTCATATTGTTCTAGTGTGTTTAGTTTCTGGCTTTTTGATTGAATGTGTAGTATTTCCATGTCTGTGTTGATGTCTCTGTGGGTGTGGTTAGCATTTGTGATGTGTTCTGCATATGTGGAGGGGTTTTTGTAATTTTGTTATGGCTGTGATGGCAACGTCATTCAAGAAATTAAATTACAACATCGCATACAGAACAAATAACACTCTGCAAAAACATATCAGCACACAAACAAACAAATACAACCACACAGGTGTATACAAACTCAAATGTAACACCTGCAACAACTTCTACATAGGACAGACAGGCAGATCATTTCAAACGCGTTACAAAGAACACATCACAGCCATAACAAAATTACAAAACACTCCACATATGCAGAAAACATCGCAAATGCTAAGCACACTCACAGAGACATCAACATAGACATGGAAATATTACACATTCAACCAAAAAGCCAGAAACTAAACACACTAGAACAATATGAAATATACAGACACACGAAAATACACCTCAACGAAATTCTCAACACACAACTCAATTTCAGAACACACACACTCTTTGACTCTACATTATATCAGACGAACACATCCTCACAGGGAACAAAACAAGAGGTGCCAAGACCAACAACGATCAGTTCTGAAGATGACCCATAAAAAGGTCGAAACATGTAGACAAGGTACGTTAGAATTTAACACAAGAAAGTCTTATCATACATATTCCGATTAAAATTCGCATATTTATATTTTAAGAAGTGGCAGTTTAAACAACTAATCCAGAAAATGAGATCACCATTTTGTTTATGAACAGCACATGTTTTCTACTGCCGTTGTACATGTTTAGAGAAAAAAAATTCGTCCTCGAATTTCTTAGAATGGCAGGTTGTTTTTACAGCATCTATGTTATTTCATACAGGTCTGTGTCGGTGTGATTTTCCTAGTAATCGGTGGACTAAACATAAACAGCCACGGAGACCAGCGCGCGGCAGTCATCTTGAATGACATCACACTCGTCATGGTGTTCATCATCTCTCTTATTAACGTTATTGTGTCTGGATTCGGGATGGAGCATTCTGGCAGCAGGCTCAGAGAAATCGAGCCGCAGCCAAAGTGATCTCATCCAGCTAAACAGTGAACTTTTACATGTTTACAAGGGACACAAAAGTAGACCTTATCTGACCCTTTTAAATGTTCTTGTAGAGAATTACTGAAACATGTAATATATCATTACTATTAAGACCTGACCTCAAGTATTGGTAAAGACGCTCAGTGCCTTCAAATGCTGACCTTCGTATTTGTGACAAATTGACGAAGGCACAGGATGTTTACATCGAAGTTGTGCCGCTTCCTTCAATTGTCAGAGAATTGCTTAGTTCCTCCATCTAAAGCATTGTCTGTATTTGTTCAAGATTTAGGGTGCTATTCACAGACATTTCGCTAGCCTGTACTACGAGCGTACTAAATTAGCCGCGGCTATCGACTGGTTACTTGTACAGGATTCATATCATACAAGGGTTGGATAAAAAGTTATGGCAACACTGCTGTCACATGACGATGGTGCGTTCGAGAGCTGCCAGCTGAACAAGGACTGTTAGATGAGTTAGTGCAGCCAGCGGCGACAGTACTCTGTCAATCTACTGCAGTGTGTAGAACGTGACTTTCATAGGGACAGTGCGAGTGCCCTAAGATCATGTTTACAAAGCTAGAGCAACGTTCCTGGATCAAAATTGAAGTGGCATGAGGTCGTAGTGCACAAGAATGTTTTCAGGGACTGCGTGAAGCACCACTATCTTCGTCCAGAGCTCAGGAAAAAACGACGACACTTGTTGGTACAGAACCCCATCATTCTTCATGACAATGCAAGGAATCACACCGCTGCTGCTGTCAAGGACCTCTTGCGCCGCTGGCAATGGGAGATTCTGGAACATCCACCGTATTCACCCGATATGAGTCCATACGATTACGATCTCTTCGCCAAAGTGAAAGAAGAACTGCGAGGGACCCGGTGCAATACCAGAGATGAACTTATCTATGCTATAGAGCAGTCAATACGGAACATCAACAAAGATGGACGCGCTGATGTGTACGACGCCTTCCAAACATTTGGCAAAAGGTGATAAATAAGGGGGGCGACTATATTGAAGGTACGTAAATGTTGTACCCCTGTGAATAAAGCCATGTCAGAATTATCGAACTGTTGCCATTAATTTTTATCCAACCTTTTGTATAATATCGCTAACACTGGTTTATGAATACGAAAAACGTTAGTTCGCTGATCATCCACGGAAGCCCGCGCTAAGAATGTCTATGAATACGGCCCATAGAATTTTAAAAAGTTGAGTTTAATAACTGATCACATAATATGTATCAGATTGGTCATTCCCATATTATGAAATGACAACATGTGAAAGAGAACAGCCCGCAGGGTCTCCATTGTCGAAGATGAATTTTTTGGTAACGACCGGTAGTTGGTAGTACTGCTGCAAGCTATTACTTAGGGTGAATACAATATACTAAGTAAATCAAACTCAAGAACAGTTTTATTTCTAGTCAGAAAGATACAAATCATTAACAACAAACCGTTGCCAAGGAGACCTAAAATTTTCATGGCCCACTCCGTTGTATAATGAACACAAACGTAGGCCAGTTGTGAATTCAGAACTCAGAGCTCAACAGCTATTACTCCATGCAATTCCATCATGGTTATAACGTCATTTCTTTTGCAGTCGCTAGATGGCAGCATAGTGAAATTTATAAAAGTTGCCTTGAAACTCCATTAGACTGATCAATCTATTATATGTGACCAGGGATTTAATATGGAATGTGAGCCATCGGCGTAGCTCAGCGGTAGCGCGTTTGTCTGCTGATCCGGAGTTGCACTCGGGCGTGGGTTCGATTCCGGGTTGGGCTGATTACCTGGTTGGGTTTCTTTCGAGTTTTCTCCAACCGTGAGGCGAATGTCAGGTAATCTGGCGAATCCTCGGCCTCATCTAGCCAAATACCATCTCGCTATTATCAATTCCATCGACGCTAAATAACCCACTAGTTAATACAGAGTCGTCAAATAACCAAGTAAAAAAGTATGTACAGTATATGGAATGTGAATCAAAGAGGTTGTAATATCACAAGGTTCGTAATATACCCACTGTTTAAACGAAACACATCTATTTAAAATATTCCATTAGAAATTAAACTCGTAGATGTTTCTGTCTGAGTAGAAAATTTTATTTGCAATCATCAACTCGCTGCCAAGTGAAAGATTAAAAGTTTATCTGACGTTCCACTATCTTTAAACGTTTTCAACCAGAAAGCAGATATGTCTGACGTTAAAAGAGAAGTAATATGAGCAAACAATACTTGTCTTTCTCTGTTCAACTGGTTCCAAAGTCAAACCCTAGATGGCAGGACTCTGGTATCCAAGAAAACATGCTATACAATGGAACCAGACATGGCCTACCTTAATGCATAACCCAGTGAGCATTGTCTCGTATTATATTTACACAAGATAATAGCTTTTCCTTATTCGTCACTAATAAAATATGCCTGTTCATATTTAAGATGCAGATAAATAAAAGAGTAATCGTGTAAAATAAATGGAAGATTTACACTAGGTATATTATTTTTAATTAAATATATTTCGATATTAGGCCTATAGAGAGTTTTTATCCTACTTTTCATAGATGATTTGATTTTAATTTCTTATTCATTCAATGTTACCAAATCATTGCATATTTTAGTGAGTGATGCGATAAGATAAAGAGTTGATGTTTTTCAAATGCAAAATGGAAATGATTTTGTTAGAAAAAAATTGTTTCATCTGTCCACACGGTGCAGGTAGCCAAAATTATCGAACCACGCTTAACACTGTTATAAAGTCTCAAATCATGTTCTACAAGTCATTATTTCAATCACTTTGGATAAACAGTGTCTGTATAATTCAAACCTTTTTAAAGAGTTATAAACAGATGATGACAACACTGATTAAGCTAATCATATATGAATAGGAAACTCGAAGTTAAAACATTTCGAGAAGCGGTGAACCTCGATGATGAACAAAAAGTACAATTAGACTAAAATTACGATATCAAATTACCATATCACATAAAAAGTTTCTAATTGGATACCAAATATATTTTTTATTCAATGAAGGCTCTTTATACCGAAATTTAAATCTTCCTGTTGGAAAAACATTTGTCCTGTCGATAAGGTCTAGTTTTGCTTGAAGCCAGATTGTATCTTGTTGCTTGTTAGTTGTTTCTGTGCAATTTTGTTTCAAGCAATTCTCGACTTTATTACCATAAGGTCTACTCTTGCTTGGGGCAGGTGTCATCCAGTGCGTTGGCCCTTGTGCTGACAATGATCAACATCAACAAACCAGAGATGCAATATACGGCAGCCATCTTGAACCACGTGGCTCTTGCTTTCGTCTTTGGCTCCATGACTATCAACGTCGTCAAGATGAGTTTCGGATTAGATGCAGGGCCCAGAATTAACGGAACTGCTGGCGAGAAGCTATTAAAATAGTTCAGTTTATCAGGATTCTAACAAATTCCCTAGGTCTTATTTTTAAAGCATTTCTTAAACAACTACGTAATAGTTCTTTAATTTATTTACACGAAGTATGTGTAAGTTTTCACGAAGTGAAAGGGAAGATATGACACTTCTCCGATATGGCACAGCGTTCACTTATTATGTCAGTTTATAAGAAATATAATTTATTAGATTATGTTTCTCTCTTGGGTAGAAAATTGCTTCCTTATATTTTGTTTTTGAGAGTATAAAAAAGCGCCCTGTAGTCGATCGTGTGATGTGCATACCATGTTTAAGTTCAATTACTTCCATTTGTAACTCGAGAGAAACCTCAATGTTTTCTATTGCAAACGGATTCCAAAATAAACTACTGTTTTCGCTGTAAGAAAAATCCTAATGTAAACATAAGCACGTTGCTGTCATACCCGTGATTGGCTCCCAGTCGAAACACTCACATGACGCAGGAAAATATAGTTCGTATTTGGAAACCACAATCTTGTATTATTTGAAAATAAAAAATTGAATTCTAGTTGTTAAATACGATGAAACATTTAACTTCATTCATGTGTAAAACGCTGTGTAAAAGAAAAGCTACTTTTACACAGTTTTTTGTTATGTACTATGAACGCGGATGAATACCAACAGTAATACCGAGGTAGTCTGTTCTTGTAACAAGCTGGTGTCACTTGAGCTCGTAGTTGTTCAAGTAAGCACGTGGTGCTGAAGTATGGCTTCTGTATCCTCAACTGTCCATTGTGAAGACATAAGACTTAAAAATAATTTAATTGCAGTAATTATAAAGTAAATGTTTCCTAAGCAAACGAATGCAAGGTAGTGAGGTTAGGCCTACTTGACGAATAACAGGAATTGTTTAACATGAAACAGAATGTACAACAGTAGGCGAGAACACGTATTGAGAATCTATGGCGCCAAACAGCGGCCAATGAAGCCTCACTTCAGTCACGTGCTATTGTTTACATTAGGATTTTTCTTACAGCGAAAAGATTATAGAGCAGGCCTGCAGAACCCTTAAGTAGGGGAAATATGACGTCAGCCTCACTCCACTTCTATTCGGGATGATTGACTTCTACGTAGAGTTGTTGACATGTTTTGCATGTGGGAAGGTCTACCAGTGGCAGCACTGTAATTTTAAAAAAAATTGTAAGAAAGTCATTGTATTTATAACGCTTTCTGTCGTATCAAGTTTACGATTATGCTAGATTTTCTGTCGGTAGTTTCTTTGAGATTTCTTTGCACCTAGCCTGCTTTAGATTTTCCAAAACTTTTCTCCTTTCATCACCTGCGGAAACATAAATTTGTAGCATTTAAGTAATGAACCTTGAAAGTTAATGTAAATGTTACTATTCACTTCAATACAAAATGAACACAACGAGTGATGTCCTTAATTTAATAATATATAAATAAATAATCAATATACAAGAGATAGGTTTGGAAGTAAATCCCGAAAAGATAAAGTATATGATGATGTCTCATGACCAGAATATTGTACGAAACGGAAATATAAAAATTGGAAAGTTATCTTTTGAAAAGGTGAGAAAATTCAAATATCTTGGAGCAACAGTAACAAATATAAACGATACTCGGGAGGAAATTAAACGCGGAATAAATATGCCATAAGTAAGTAACCAATATACAGTTCGTAATAATGAACTTACTCGAAAGTTTGTCTATTCCATAAATCTTAATATGGACTTTGTTTAAATGTCGTTTAATATTGAAATGACGAGTAGAAATAAATTGGATGGGACCTTAAACAAGCAATCCTTTCGTATTCTTCAACAACAAAATACTGATATTGCCCCATTTCCTTTGGAAGTAGTATTTCTTCAAGAATTTAGATTTTGCCAAGTTTCAGTTCTCTTCTAACTGCAGTACGCGTATTGTGTACCTGCCGCCGCTAGGATAAATGTTGATATAGCTGAGCGCAACCAGAACGCCATGACCACACTGGTAGAAAAGGTGGGTGGGGTATAAGGGGGTAAAAAGGCAATCGCTCTCAGGAGCTACAGTTCTGCAGGCCTAACCTAGAGTAAATAACTTTCACTAAATTTCTGAAATCTTGCATTTTTTAATTTTTTTTTCCTGTATATTCTTTACGTCTATCATCTGAAATATGTGCGAAAGCCTTCAGAGATGTATAATGAAAAAGTTCCTTGCGCCTCATCTGTTTCTTCATCTGGTGTGACACACACGCAGGTCCGTCCGGCATGTACCGTGTGCCTATGTTGTAGTGGTGGGGGGGGGGAGGTAATATGTCATTATGTCACGTATTTGGTTATTTTAGCCAAGTTTTCCTGTTACTGATCTAGGAGTATAATATTTAAATAATGTTTTTAAACACAATATTCAAATAAAATATACAAAACTGATGTTGAGCAGCTTCAAAGCCAGCAGTTCCTGTTGTGTTTCATTTGACGACTTCCATATCTGAGGTTATCTTCACTCCCTCTCAAGCCAATCTAAGGGACCGATCTGCTTCTTGGATTTTTTCTCCCATGTTTTATGTTTCCAGCGTCTTTTAATTTTGTTTCATTGTTTTTCAGTTTATTGTTTAATTTCACAATTTTCGCTGCAACAAAGTGTCCTTGAAATTTCAATGAATATGTTTTTTTTCACTTTAAATATTGCATAATTATGAATATATGCATGTCACAATCACTAATCTCTGCACCATTATTTATGTGGTGAAAGCCGGTATAGATAAAATGTATCTATAAATGTTTCTAGCATAAATAATTGAATGTTCACCAACAATCTTTGCCTGCCTTAATTTGTTGCACAGGAGCAATTTAAGTGTCTACTTTTGAGCAATTTTAAGTTAATATAATTCGAGTTTGAGCAATTTTAAGTTAATATAATTCGAGTTTGAGCAATTTTAAGTTAATATAATTCGAGTTTGAGCAATTTTAAGTTAATATAATTCGAGTTTGAGCAATTTTAAGTTAATATAATTCGAGTTTGAGCAATTTTAAGTTAATATAATTCGAGTGATAATATTCCTTCAATTTTAGAAGATAAATGTATAAATTGTACTGCAATATTGAAAATCTGAAATCTAGACAATATTTAGATCATTTTAGTACGCATTATAAATTCAAATTGCAAATTTTAATAAATTATAAATTAAATAAAATGGAATCCTTGAAAGAAATTTCCAAGTCTTGCTCAGTTTCAACAAAAAAGTCTAAAATTTTTAAATAATTTAACAAACAGTATTTTTACATAAATTAAATTTCTAACTTGTAAATACAGGGTGTTTAAAAAGTGTCGCATATTTTATTGGTCGAAACTTAAAAAAAAAGTTCCTATAAACATGTGTCCGGAAACAAATATCTGTTGAGATATGGGCCATGCTGTATTGTGGCCTACGAGACCCACTACAGAAGGTGTTCCATGTGGTTACCATGCATTGTTACACATGCTTCAGTTCTTCTTCTCAGTGAATCCACGAACTCTTGTGACCACACCTGGCTGTTGTCGGATTTCCTCACATGCATTGGATACACGCTCCCGTAACGTTTTTACGTTTGAGTGTGACATACAGTAATGCCTTTAAATATCCTCATAGCCAGAAATCCAAAGGATTTAGGTCAGGTGATCGGGGAGGCCATGCAATGGACCTCCTCGACCAATTCATCGCCCATTAAACCTCCGGATTTGGTATTGTCGCACGAGGCTTAGAAAGTGGGGTGGTGCCTCGTTGTGCATAACCAGAAAGACAGCCTACACCACTGAATACTGTACGTACTTACTAACACAAGTAAAATGATAGACTCTGTAGTATCTTCGATCTTTGTTTACTACTACATTCTCTGTTTACTTCTATTGAGGGAAGCTATCCACTCTCAAAACATGCACCATTGTTTTGTCAGACCACAATACAGCATGGCCATATCTCAACAGATATTTGTTTGAGGACACATGTTTATACGAACTTTTTTTCTAGTTTCGACTTTTGCTATCTTCTATAAAAATATGCGACTTTTTAAACACCCTGTATATCTAAAGGTTATATAGTTCACGCATCCAAACTGTAAATCATTCATTTTTCATCGGATGTGAAGTTTAATTGCTAACAGATGAATAAAAAGCATTCAGATTGTAAATCAAAATTCATAATCGTTTAATCCCCCGTATGCTGAAGAAACACGAAATCTCCCTAAACCTATCAGATTTATTTTGAAATTTCCTCAAAAGGAAAAGGACGAATCATGTACAATAAAATAAAACTTATTCTCATTCTGGTGATTGCAATTTTGAATAAGATTTTTTTTTAAATAGCAAGAATTTAAACTTTTTATTATTTTTATTATAACCTGATTTGTAAAATAAATATTTTTTTTTCGCAATTACGCGTAACAGCATTTAGTACGTATACTTTTATCATCCTTTCCAGATTATATTTTGCTTTGCACTATTTAATTTTGTGTTTTCTATTTTCTTTTCGCTTGCTCCCCTGTCCCAGGCTTGTCAGGGAGTTCTGTACGTGATGCTAGGATCTGCGTTCAACATCAACAAGACGAAAGACCAAGGCAGAGCCAACATTTGGAATAACACAGTTCTCGCCATAGGCATCGTAACTACGATCATCAATATCATCATCTCGGCGTTCGACATGCGCGAATCGGAGAAGATGGGACCCAACACCACCACCACCATAGCACCTCAGGCTTCCAACAAGTAGAAAAGAAGCAGGATCCCTCATATTGGGTGAAGGAACTGAGTCATTGTATTCGTATTACGTACTATAGTAGGCAGAGAATTTAAAGGAATATCAAGGTCAGTAAAGAAAAGCTACGGTGGGACGCGTTATCCAATCAAAACTCTGCCCCGACTTGCAGCGTCATCTAGTAAGCCTACAGATTTCTATCGATCCCGATAAGGTGGGCTTATTTCTTTTCTCTTACTGTGACCTTGATATGTCTTCAATTATAGTGCCTACTATAGAATACTTTGTTTTCTATTTAATGTCCCCGTCATTCATAAATGTACATATACATATTTTTATAAAATGTATGAGTTTGTTTAAGATTTAATGTAACATATTTAATTTTGAGTTTATATGGTAACTTGGCACCGAATTTATTTCAATCAATTTGCAATATCATTAGTAGGGAAAGGGATTTGGAGTATTATAAAGAATGGTGAAACGTAGTATAGATATTCGTAGCTCAGCGACTGTCAAGCGAGCTGCATGGACAAGTACAGTCCACTTCATACAAACTTACACGCAACGTGCTGTAAACGTATTTCAGAAAAAACAAATTGAATATTTAATGACATATAGTGAGCTACATACATAATCTGCATTTCTTTTTTAACTACATGTGCTTTTCCTGGCAACGCACAAGACACCAATAAACAACATTACAAATATACGTAGTTAAATATCAATCTCTGCGTCCTCGCGTGTTAGTCGACATATTGATGGTTGATAGACAGATGTCTTCTGCATGGAACTCGCCTCTGAATATGTGTGTTTTTCTGTCAGGAAATATGATAATATGTATACTACGTATATTACAATATTTACAATATATGCAATATATATTGCAATATTTACAATATAGCCTAATACAGTATCATTAAATGTTGAACAAAATGTAGAACCAAACGAAATGGCATTTTCAATTGATGCTATGTTTTGTTCATGAAACAATTATTCCTGCTGTGCCTTGTTATAATAAATTGTAAATATTATTTTCAAATTTTCAAAATACAACTTTGCTCTGTTGCAAGGAAGAAAATGTTTTAACATCTGCAGAGACAATTGGAGAGTACTTGAAACAAGATACGTCAATTAAATTAGCATGTTGAATGACGTCATTGGGACACGTTTTTGTTAGTACATCTGAAATCCGACTAAGAATACCGTACCCATCATTTTTATTAAAACTCTGTTCATTTTTTCACCAACACGTTTTCCTATTTCACCTTCTACTGCACTCAGTTTATTTACAATAGTCCTCATAATATTTATTTGCTCAACTAGTTCTACTCCTGACTTTTCCAATTGAATAATGGCATCCGGTAAATATCCAAAATTTGGCTTAATATCCATGACTTCTTTCTCGATTGTTCTATCATTTAGCAGTTCCTGGCATATCTGTATCGCAACGGCATCATCGGGATCGAAAGACTGGACTACTTTCTTCACAGATTGAAGGTGATGTGCGTAATAATTGCAAGCTTCTAACCATGACCCCCAGCTCTTAATTTTGTATTGTTAGTTGGTTTCACTTTCGGCATTG
Source organism: Periplaneta americana (assembly GCF_040183065.1). Taxonomy (NCBI): domain Eukaryota; kingdom Metazoa; phylum Arthropoda; class Insecta; order Blattodea; family Blattidae; genus Periplaneta; species Periplaneta americana. Next base: position 160,737,874 of record NC_091122.1, on the reverse strand, counting down.
TACCTGCACTTCACTACTCTGAAATGCAAACCTGTATGTTGAAGTTCTTATGCGACAACTGTCCCATTCACCTGTTGTTGACGTGCAGAGATCTGAGAGTACGTCATGGAGGAGAGGACTTGGTATAAAGGGTTGTAAACAAATGGCTGTGTAGATGCCAATACTAGCTTTTACTACTCCAAATTCCTTTCCCTAATCATTAGCTACTCACACATTGTAGATACTGTATAAATTAAGTTACATTAACTACAAGAATAAAGTTGTATGTAAACCTGACAAAGTAATAAACAAAAAAAAAAAGGCTTAAAGTAAATTCTAAAGTGATGGAAAATGTGGAAAAACAGTTCAAAGAACTGAAATGTTCTTGCCGTTTTAAATGCATAACTTCAGTCTAAAAGTGATAATTTACACAATATATTTAAGTTTAAATTTATTACTGTATATCATTATTTTATCGTATTATTATAAGTGTTAATGTTATTTATGCTTCCCTAAGGGCCGATTTCACCATGTTACTAATCCACAATTAACTAATTGCAATTTAACTTTAACATGGAAGTTAAATGGTATTTAATTCGTTTGTATTTCACGAAAGTCAATCAATTTAATCTCCAATTAAGTCATCACGGCCTTCGGAATCACAACAAAATAGTAATTTCGAAGGTCATGGTGCCGTGTTAATGTAAGCAGTGACTTATATAGCGAGTCCATTTAAATCGTATATTACGACAATAAAATGTCGTCATAAACAGAGGTAACCTCAAAATATATTAAAATCGTCGAAAACAAAAAAGACGGATGAGTAGACTTTAGAAGAAAAGAAGGAAGGTATGAAATAAGTAGAAAGAGACTTCAAGGAAAAAACCTTATCCCAATGTCTTCAGCAATATGCAAGTACATAAAGGAAATCGTGAAATAAGCAAAAGGGAAAGACTTCATGAATTTGCGCTATCCCAGTGCCTTCAAATGTAATACAGGGTGCGTCAGAAAGAACGAATGGATTTCACATGGCAAGAAAATTGTAAAGATTCATCAAATCAAAAATTTATTGTTATCAACATATTCACCAATACATGCAGTTTATTTATGGAAAACAACATTATCCATATGATGTCCTTGGCTTTCAATACAGGCATCGAGGCGTTTTCTGATGTTCGCCATCACTTTCACAGTCATAGCTGGTGCAATTGCCACGATTTCTTCGCGAATCGCTGTCTTCAGTCCATCCAGTGTATGTGATCGATGTTTACAAACTTACGCCTTCAAATGGTCCCAAAGAAAGAAGTCGCAGGGCGCGAGATCTTACCGTAGCCTCGGACAATCTCAGTGCAATAGAATTTCGTCCAGGTGATTTCTTCTTTAATATTGAACCTGTGATACGAAATGAAGCCACCCACCGCAAAATTGTATTCTGAGTTGGAATCCTAGCGTGACATCCGATGTCGAAATGAGTCCTGAGTGGCGATCACAGACTCTTCATTTTTCAAAAATGTCTCTACGATGAAAGCACGTTGTACACCAGACCAACACCATGTTCTCAACTGAAACTGCATTCTATGGCTGACCCAACAGTCCTGGTCCCCCTCACTATATCTCTCTCCTCGTTGCGTATCGATAGTCTGAAATCCATCCGTTCTTTCTGACGCACCCTTTATTAGGCCTATGTGATAAATATGTTATTCCTATTACTTTTAGTTGCCGTATTTTAGGCAACGGAAGATTGATTAAACTTTTATTCAACAAATTTATCAGTTAAATAATATTATGAAGTACTTAGCTATAAGTTGGAAATTCTAAATCACTTTCTGTACTATTCAAAATATACAATGCTTATGTTTTGCTTAGCGTAAACCGTATTTGCAAAGCTTTTTCGTCCATTGTATTAAAATAGCCTTCTCTTTCGGAAATTATCCTCGCCTATGTTGGTAAGAAATCATTTTCAAATATTAACCAGTTAACTTAAATGCAGTTTAATGAAAGCTTAAAACCAAATTTGTGTTAGTGAAACGCATTGTCCTTTTAAGTGTCAATTAAAAATTCTCTAAGTAACATCTGAAGTTAAATAAGTTTGGTGAAATTGGCCCTCAAAAGTGGTTAAATTATATGTTTGTTTAGTGTTGGTTTAGGCAGCTGTTCCGTTAATTTTGAATTTCTATTATATTTCGTAAATTTTCCACGAAACAGAACGAGAAAGATGTCAGGTAATAATCTATATAATATATTATTATCACTATTACTTTCATTATCGTTACTTTAAAATGAAAATCAATCTCAAAGTTTTAGTGATATTAATTTTAATTACACAATGTTATGAGAATTAACTGTCTCACTCAATTTCCTTTATGGTCCCCCAAGCGAGACATCTCTTCGTAACTTTGGTAACAATTCTGTTATCATAAAAGAACATAGTTCAACGTCAAATTGAAAAAACGAACACTCCTGTAACTCTTCACATGTTTTTCGGTACTAGTCCCATTTATTTATGTGCATCTGTGTTATTTTAGTGCAAGGAACATTCGAGTTGAAAATATAGAAATTTACTTAAATACTGTATATGCCAGAAACATGAGCAAACATATCCCGTCCACAGGAAAATCAAGTGAGGCAAATTTTAAGTTGCAAGACCAGAAATAATGTTCTCTTTTGTATTCATAAAGGAAGTGCAGCTTACAGAAGAGATTCAAAGCAACAGCACATTTATGACGTAAGAAAGCCGCTTATTATTATTATTATTATTATTATTATTATTATTATTATTATTATTATTATTATTATTATTATTACTTAAGCAAAAATAACCCGTAACTTAACGTTGAAGTTCAAATACTTTCCTCACCATATTTTACCGAGACATATTGTATTGGTAAGCAAAAACAGCTCGCCACTTAACGTTGAATTTTAAATACTTTCCCCACCAATTTTCTTAGACATAATTTTAATGGTACAAAAACAACCTGTTACTTAACGTTGAAATTCAAATACTTACCCCCCACCATATTTTTCTGAGACATAATTGTATTGGTAAGAAAAACAACCCGTCACTTAACGTTGAAATTCAAGTACTTTCCCCCACCGTATTTTTCTCAGACATAATTGTATTGGTAAGCAAAAACAACCCGTCACTTAACGTTGAAGTTCAAATACTTTCCTCACCATATTTTACCGAGACATAATTGTATTGGTAAGCAAAAACAACCCGTCACTTAACGTTGAAGTTCAAATACTTTCCCCCACCATATTTTTCTGAGACATTATTGTATTGGTAATCAAAAACAACCCGTCACTTAACGTTGAAATTCAAATACTTTCCTCACCATATTTTACCGAGACATAATTGTATTGGTAAGCAAAAACAACCCGTCACTTAACGTTGAAGTTCAAATACTTTCCCCCACCATATTTTTCTGAGACATTATTGTATTGGTAATCAAAAACAACCCGTCACTTAACGTTGAAATTCAAATACTTTCCTCACCATATTTTACCGAGACATAATTGTATTGGTAAGCAAAAACAACCCGTCACTTAACGTTGAAGTTCAAATACTTTCCCCCACCATATTTTTCTGAGACATTATTGTATTGGTAATCAAAAACAACCCGTCACTTAACGTTGAAATTCAAATACTTTCCTCACCATATTTTACCGAGACATAATTGTACTGGTAATCAAAAACAACCCGTCACTTAACGTTGAAGTTCAAATACTTTTCTCACCATATTTTACTGAGAAATAATTGTATTTGTAAGCAAAAACAACTTGTCACTTAACGTTGAAATTCAAATACTTTCCCCCACCATATTTTTCTGAGACATTATTGTATTGGTAATCAAAAACAACCCGTCACTTAACGTTGAAATTCAAATACTTTCCTCACCATATTTTACCGAGACATAATTGTACTGGTAATCAAAAACAACCCGTCACTTAACGTTGAAGTTCAAATACTTTTCTCACCATATTTTACTGAGAAATAATTGTATTTGTAAGCAAAAACAACTTGTCACTTAACGTTGAAATTCAAATACTTTCCCCCATCATATTTTTCTGAGACATAATTGTATTAGTAAGCAAAAACAATCCGTCACTTAACGTTAAAGTTCAAATACCTTCTCCACCATATTTTTCTGAGATATAATTTTATTAGTGACATAATTTCTGTCTATTTATAATGAATGTGTTCATCTATGGAGAAAAGTTTTGTAATATTGTATACAGCAACTTTTAAATATACATAATACCCAAACCCAATGCAACCTAGCCTCATTACCACTGGATTAGTAAAGAAATCAATAACAATTTGTGTTATGTTACCTGTCTGGAAATGCTAATTAGTTCCAAGTCTTAATATTTTAAAATTTGGAACGTACAAATTAATAAAATCACTTTAGACAAGAAATAAGTCTAAAAAATTGGTTAAAAATAATAATAAACAATAGTAATAATAATAATAATAATAACAGTAATAAGACAAAAATTTTCCAAAGAAAAATGATTGCGCTAAATTGTCTACCTTTACCTCAAACTGAAGTTAATTAAGAAAATAATGAGTTCGTTATTTTATAGTCTTGTAACATTGTCTCAAATATTCAAAAAGCAATACTAATTACGTATAAAATTTATACAAGTAGAGTATATATTACATAGATAATAGTGGAAACATCTCTAGAATACTCGTGTAATAAATTGTAGCATATTACATCATTTTGAAACTAAGCGTAACGTCATAATTTCTCAGTGACGTAAAAGTTATTGTTAGTTACCAGAAGTATTGTATAAATGTAGTATTACATTAATTTCATCACTGAATAATTTACTATTTTGAACTATGTTAAGAAAAAATGTAATTAAATGTATTTTACACACTTAAGTTGTATTCTTAATATAACTTTTTCTAATATTCCTATTTTATTTGTTGTATTTATTTTGTTTACCAAATATAATCCAATTCTGTGAATAATATAATTAATTGATTTGTTTTTCGATGTATATTTCAAAATATGGTAACAAAGAGACATCATAACACTGGAATTATTCTGATCTTACTTGCCATATTCAGTTATCCCTACATTATTCACTCTTATTCATATAAGTATAAACTTAATTAATAGTACCTTCTACTGAGATTAGCCTATTCAGAGTGTAAGGGTTTTGAATATGCTTTGTGTCTTTCTTCATATTTAATTTCAGAAAGTAGAAGATCAAAGTCCTTTAGATCAAGGAACACGTGAACTCGTTGAGACGTCGTCATTTTCCTTTTTATTACCAGGTAAGGAAAAAAGTTCAGTCCACACATTTTCTAAAGTAGGCTTTAGCCTACTACCAGAAACTGAAAAAATTGAATTGTTTAAAATAATTTGTAAATATATATATATATATATATATATATATATATATATGTATATAATCCAATCTTCCTCAACTTGGTGAAGTTGCCGAAGACAAAGAATGTTAAACAGTGACATTGAAAATGACATTAAAAATGTCTTACAAGAAATTTGTTTACAAGAAGCTAAAATTTGCAGTAGATAATATTTCACATAATGAAAATTTATAAAAATACAAATAAAAAAATGGACTGAGAAAATTCAACTGTAATTTGAATTGAAATACAAATGTCGCCGTAAAATCTGCAGAGAACCCTTCAAAGCTATAATAGAAATTTCTTTAATTGTTGTTGTTGGGACTCCAAATTTATGACAATGACAAAAATTGTTTTGTTACGGTCCCTCTAGCGCCCACCATTAATCCGATGACTTCTATATCCCTGAGTTTATATGATGTTTTGTAATAAGGGATAGTTGGTTCATAAATTCTCCTTTTCTCTAGATTAACCTCCTCAGGTTGATTCTGATGCGTCTCGAATCTGATGGTCAGATCCAGAATATAACCTTTTGTGTCCCCAGGTTTAAATGTTATAATATCAATACGCCGATGACTTCTGGTATCCGCTATTCCATGGACTTCTTCATAGGTAGTGTATCCATTGGACTTGAGGCATGTTGCGATTACAGACCTGATCTTTTGATGTGTGCTGTTACGAAGAGTTTCGCCAAATGGCATGAACCCAAGACATGAGCCAAAGTTTCAACCTCACTGTGGCATCGCCTACAGTGGTTATTGTCTTCTTGAGTTCTGCTCCACTCGGAGCTAGAAAGGCCTCTATGATGTCTGACCCAGCTGTTTGCGGGAGTGGAGTTGAAAAAAATTATCTACAATAGACTATTTTTTTTTTATTCTTGGAATAAAATTTACTTAGATTTTATATTAATACCCTATATTCAACATAAAATTAAGATTATAATTCAACTTTCATGTAATTAATATTATCATATCACATTTTTTGCGTTTTAAATTTCTTATCATTTCTTTTTCTTAGACGAAACATAAACGACGTCCCCTTATTTTCCACCACATCTTTATATTTTTAAGAAAATTCTTCACGTAGGCTTATGCCTTCATCAGCGCTTCCTTCCATTTTAGTGGATTTTTTTAACTAACAGGTTTCAAAACTAAATGTAGACAATAACTAACGGATGTTTTCTGCATAGGGCAGCTGTGGGCTTGAAGTACTACGTCATTAACTCATTATGATGATGTTGAACACCAAGTTCATTTACTTTATACCTACTTTGACCAGGGGAAAGATAAGTCTTATCTCTGAATACAGATCCGACATTTTACTTTACATAACCTACTACAAATTCTGACTTCAAGTCAAGATGAAGTGAAGTTGAAGTGACATTCTTGAATACGGTTCTAAATCAGTGGCTGTAAATTCATTTTTAAGTAAACATCACTTAAACATAAGTCTACAGATATCTCTATCTACGTACGTATAACGCCACTTCCACATTATCAGAGGAAAGAAGCTGTGTCAAATGTACAAATGCTTTTTTTTTATTATTTTATAATCAGTAATAGTGGAATGATAATTTTTAGTTGACGGCGCTTTTTCTCGACGAAATTTGTATAGAATTCCTTGATTTGACTTATAAAATATGTAGGTTTGCTGCATTGGAGTTAAATCGCTCGCTTGAACTCGGTCGAGTGTCGCACCCTCGAGTGAGATACGATCGGTCGTGATACGCTCTTATAAATAGAAGCACAGTACAAGGTCATCTCACCGACATGTCTTATCTTGTATGGAAGGCGACAGATAAGATACACATATATTTTGCTCACACGGTAAAAATAAGGCTTTATTTTCTGCGTTTATGACAAACGTTTAATGGAACAGTCAATGGAACGTACCAAAACAGGAACATGAAGTTTTAAATAAAATAGTATGAAAAACTTCGATATACAGTTATTATTGCTAATTAATAATTATTCAATATTTGATTTACCACATATATAATATGATAGGTCCAAACATAGTGTTCCGCCTATATACTGCGACAATGTAGAAACGTTTTACAAAATATTATTGATATAGCAGTAGATTAATAACAATATTAGTACAGAGATAACGTCACAGAAAATATAATAAAACGAAAAATCATGCTGCACAACTGTTACAGACGCAAAGATTGATACACTAGAGATTATTATTATTATTATTATTATTATTATTATTATTATTATTATTATTATTATTATTAGTATTAGTATTATTATTATTCTTGTTATTATTATTATTATTATTATTATTATTATTATTATTATTATTATTATTATTATTACTAGAAAACTTGATACAGTTCTTGCATTATCGTGATTGTGTTCTCCGTTTATAATAAAATTACATTTAAATCCAATAACATCTATCAGATGTGGCAAAAACAAAATCACTCCTGTGTGGGAAAAAAAAAAATTACCTACAACATTTATATTACATTTTAAAGCAAGTTTCGTAGTTGTACTATGGAGAGGTTAGTTAAACACTGCAAAGTTTTGAAATGATAAACATCTATGATGTTACTACACAGTTCATCACTGTAACAAGAACGAATGTCTAACGCTCGGCTTATACCTTTCGAGAATTTATCGCTCGTGACAATTTTACCCATCATGCATGTGCGCTACCTATCGGATTATGCTATGAACTACTTGGCGCTCGAGCGAAAACGTCCGATGGAGACCTCTGTACTAGGTTACAAACTACTAAAATTGAGTAGAAAGCAATAATAATAATAATAATAACTCTGACCTTGTCAGAGTCCTCGACCTCCTGTCATAAATAACCCCTCATCTAACCAACTCTAAAGTTGTCACAGTTCTCGGCCTCATGTTGTTTAGCTATCCTCTTATGAAACTTAACCTTACTTTTAACTCGCAATATTTACGGAAATATACGCCAGTGGAGGATAAAAAACACAACGCAACACGATTCCCACGATCAGACCCTAAACACTAATATACCTGCCTTACGATAGAACGAGACAAAATGACCTCGTCACAACGTTCTTTACACAGGGAACATCAAAATAAACATACCAACCCAACCTCAGTCGCCCCATATCAGCTAAACCGTACACTGAAGTCTATCCAAGAATAATAAAGCCGTAAGTACTAACTAGATAAAATGAAAAGTATTGCTTTCCACTCAATTTTAGTAGTTCCTACGTATTCCCGAAGTGAAATCAAGAAGTTCTGAATAAATTTTGTCGAGAAAATACGCCGTTAACTAAAGTAAACAATTACCAATGGAATTATATGTTACATAAATTTAAAAGTACTAATAATGTTACTCTGTTTGTAATTGAATACCCCCTCGGAATAAGGGTCAAAGTACATAGGGGCTATTCCATCTCAAATCGACCGAAATATAGAGAAAATTTACCTTGCAATTTTTAAGTACAATGAAACTTTTTCTGTCCGTTGACAACTGTGATACAATGCTTTGTGCAAAGTTTGAGGCATCAGAACTTCATAGTGTTTAAATTAAAAATACTTAAATTTATCGTATTTTCATAAAATTAGCAACTTTAAACTGTTGTGGCTCCGAAACTCTTTCACCCAGTGATCAAAATCATGGTTTATTTTGATGCTGAGAAGTTAAAGTTTATACTGACATGTAAACAATATTTCTTACTTTTTATGGAAATGGAGAAATTTAGATTTTTCTTCATTAAGACGCCTTTGCCCACGAAAAAATATTTTAAAAATATATGGTTAGATTCCGCATTGAAATTAAAGATAAACACATATTTTTTACTGGTGCATCGTTGATAAGAAAGTATTGAAACTATCAAATAAAGAAAATAAATAGTACGCGCGTGAACTAACCAGCTGACTGTGAGGCGGGAGCTAGAGTAGGCAAGCAAGACCACGTCATGTTTCGTCTAGTAGCGCATAGCTGGACTAGCTTTATCACAAGTTTTCATAAACACAGGAGTAAAATGACGCCCAACGCTCGCTTATCTTCATCTCTCGGCCAATTCTTGCAGTACTGCTCCGTTCAAGTCTAGGCGTGTGAATATAATTTATTTAATACCCTCGAAACTTATTCCCGAGCCACTAAGCAAACAATGCCGAATCCCTTTTAATATTGCAAGGTTTTTTCTCAACATTTTTTACATTTTTACAATTGGGCAAAAAGCCTAAAAGTAAGTAAAATCAGATTATCTGTCTCTCTGTGTACAATAAAAATAAGGATTACTTCTTAACATAATCTACCAAATGTCAGCTTCAAAATGAGCTCCCGTTCAATGTTCTGCAGTTCCAGGGTTCTGAGTGCTGAAAGAGGCTTGTTTTTATAAAATACGCTAAATTTGTCGCTCAATAGTACGAAAACCGTTTGACTTTCGATAGTATATTTTTGAAAATGCACTCTCCTCAGCACCTTGTATAAATAGGGAAAAAATTAGAATATTAAAAAAATGCGAGGTTTTTTACTGATCGATTTCATATGGAATAGCCCATAGCTTCACTGTTTGAGTTAGACTTATTCCAAGGGGTCGGTATTCAATTTATAACATACTGAAGGCATGATTGCACTGTAAGTACTACGTTGTATACTTGTAACATGTAACTTGAGATCAATATTGGGCTATCAATAAACAAGGAAACGCAAATGATTAGATCGTATAAAACTTACCTGTACTTTGACTACAAGTACAGAATTGTACGTGATCTCCTAAAGGAAAACCGAAGTGATGTGCGTGAGAAGATAAATTGTATGAAACCCACAGAGCTCTGAAGTGAACCACATCACTACAACAGACTAACTGAAAGATTTCCTTACCCTTTCCTTCCCCCACCACCAATATCTACATCTGTAAGTCGACCATCATTTCAAGTTTCTGTTCAGGTGAGTTCCTTGATGAAAGCAATATTTTATTCAATGAGAATAAACTCACGGACGCAGAAATACAAATTTCTAGCTCTAAGGGTCTCTTCAGACGAGGCCACGTCAGTGGCGCTGCTTTATAAATTAAATTTTTTTAGAGAATTTTTCAGTCTTCCGGTGAACATGGACGTAGAAGGAGTTATACTTTTGGCAGTTTTGCTCAGACTGAGAAAGAGTAGCCTATACGTAAAAATACTGGGTGTTCAGTTCAAAATGTGTCTTGGCTCGCTGTATGCCGTCATGTGGCTAGCTGATGAGCCTAGAGAATTCAATCTTCCTACACTTCCGCAGAGGTGTATAATCTAAGAGGCAGAGAAGTTGGCTAGCAAGTACGGCGTTCATTCTGAAGAGTACGTGCCGATACGTACGGTAACGCCGGTAGTGGCAGGAATGTGAACTGTTTGGAAATATGTACTGTCGGGATATGGGGAGAGGGTTAAGACGATTACTTACGTATTTGTTGACATTAACTTCGACGGTCAACATGGACACGGAGCATTTGATTTGTGTTGTGGAATGTTACCGTACGCAACCGATGATAACAAATACCCTGCGTACGACTTGCCGGCGCAAAACACAGTTCGAAAGAGGTTATGGTAGCACACAGACCGTACAGACCGCCATCTGTTGCTACGACGTTCAAGTTATACCGTACACGTTCTCAAGTTCAGATTGAAGAACGCCTTAAATAATAGGCAACTTCTCTAACATATAAGCTGAAACTCGCTTCAAATCGGTGACCCAACAACAGTGACGTCATGACACACTTTGAAATGAACACCCAGTAGAAGAAGAGTCGTTTTATTACCACGCAGTAATAGACACAGTACAATAGCACATCCCTAACAGTAAACTATAGACCAGCCATCGTCAACTGGCCTGCATGCTAGTTCGGAGCACCGAGACGCTGGCTGAGGTAGTAGTGTGCAGTGTGTCGAGCCAAGCCAACGCATCCCATCACAGAAGCCAACTTTCTGACCATAATTTACAATGCCTTCTTCGACTGTGTTCTACACGAGCATTGACACCTAACATAAACCAGTTAGTGAGGGAAAAACGAATTCAAAAATCCTAATGATCAGCGAAAATAATTTTTATCATTTGTTATTTACATTGTAATAATAGTAATATGCGTTACAAGAGCGGTATGTTGAAGTTTTCATGTTCGAGGAAAAGTTTGAAAAAGCGAAACGTAGTTGAGCTTTTTTAATTTCCGAGAATTGAAAGAAAACATACCGCTCGTGTATCGTACATTATTTTGTGCGAAGATCGTTTATTACATACCTGAAAGAGGAATTTCTAATTAGTTGCAATGAAATCTCCATATTGGTTTCTGTTCAATGACGGCAATTTTTGAAAACAAAAATATCTATCTTCAACATTGTTGCTTTAAAATGTTTTCTGTGTTTACTATACTCCAGCAGGCCGTGATATACGTCTGTCTTTTTTTTTTTTCCCAGTCTATAAATGCGAACTTAAAACAAACGGCTTCCTTAATGTTACATGCATCACGAAATGCAGTAACTTTAGTGGAGTTGTAGAGTTTACTTAATTTTTACAAATACTTAAAAACAATAATTAACAGTGCAATTTAGGTGAAATTGTAGTGGTAAGTTCCCAATTTATAATTATTACTATATTGAACGTCTCTAAAAATAATATGTTAAAAGCCTAAAGCAGTAAAATGAATATGTCACTTAAACGGTAAGAAGAGGGAAATTGTTATGTGTGTTCGGTTGGGAATACTGAATGTGGAATTTTAGACTTACCGCGGGTTGGTTTTGTGCGGAAACCAAGCAAATACGCACGATCTCGCACAAAATAATTTAGGCCTACTTCAGTCTTGTAACAGAAACGACAATATGTTTCATATGTTATACAAAATAACAAATAATTGGTTTTGTAATATACAGTGTCAGATAAAAAATGGATAATTAATTTTATTTTATTGACGACACTTAAACAAATGAATAGAATGACAGGATTTAAATATTAGTAATGGGTTCGATTTGTTTAATATTTTGCATCAGTGAAAATGCCTTATAGGTCTGTAAGTTCTCAATTACTTTAATATGAAAAAAAAACTATTTGTTTTCAAAACCGCTGCAATGCATAACGAAAAAGTACAACTTGCTTGTTGTCTTAAACTAAAAAGTGATTAAAAAATCCAGGAAAACCAATGCTAACGAACAACGAAAATAAATTTTATTATTTGTCATTTACATTGCCTAATAAAATAATTTAAGCCTATTTTAGCCTTGTAACAGAAACGATAATTTGTTTCATATGGTAATACATAATAACAAATAATTGGTTTTGTGATATATAGTGTCAGATAAAAATGGATAATTATTTTTATTTTATTGACGACACTTGAACAAAGGAATAGGATGACATGATTTAAATATTACTAATGGATTCGATTTGTTTAATATTTCGTAATAGTGAAAATGCATTAGGCCTATAAGTCTGTAAGTTCTCAATTACTTTAATATAAAAAAAAAACTATTTACTTTCAAAACCGATACAATACATAACGGCAAAATATATATTGTTTCTTATCTTAAACTGAAAAGTGGTTTACTTATTACACAGTTCCTCTTAAAATAAATTAAGTACATGCTTCTTCCGTGTTTATTATAATTATTAAAGACTGATTAAAAGGGTTGAACAAGTGAACGGACGCCACTGCCATCACCTGATTCCTTCCCCCCACCTCCTGCTGCACAGTTGATGTCTAAGGGATAGAACTGAACTAGCGAGCAAACTGTCCTTGTACCATAGTGTACTGAGATGACGACTCCTGCTATAGACCAAGCCTGCACAACGTTTGCTGGCTCACAGCTCATGAGCGGAATGCAGATATTAGCTGCTCTCTGTATAAGGGTGGATTGGAAGAAGGGGTGATCTCGTACAAAATATACACAAGATGTTCATGAAATGAATTCCCGTTCAGTGTTTACAAAACTATCTTGGACTATTATTAATTAATAAATAAATATTTATTTTACAGAAATAATAGAAATTCTATAGCTACTTAAATGTACAATAATATCATTTTGTTATATTTTTATTTATCAGTACATGAAAACGAGGTTTTATGCTGTTGGTAGCTGAAAGGAACAGTAGCCTACTGATCATAATGAAACATCAGTTACAGATGTTCGATGTCTGCCTTTATTAAAGTTGATTATAGAAAACAGTTGCTCACAAATATAAATTTTGAGCCAAACATAGCAATCATTTTCACAGCCAGCCTGTGTAATCGTAGATATTATTGCTAATGTTTAGTCTTGTAAAACTCAACCAGGCTGGTAGTATTATTCAAACGATCTTTAGCCCTTAGGTCACAATGAAGATCAATAAGTTCGAGCCGTATATCGTAAAATGTTAAATGTTATGTTTTATTTAACGACGCTCGCAACTGCCGAGGGTATATCAGCGTCGCCCGTTGCCGGAATTTTGTCGCATTTAAGCACATATAATGTAATCGACCTGGCCCGGAATCGAACCCGCAACCTCGAGCATAGAAGTAATTAAGAAAGTACCTCTGATAAGGCAATGTATTTCAAATTCATAAAAAATAAATACCGACTGTACCTATCTCGGTTAATAATGCAGCTTTAAACTCCTGAACCTTTTCACTGCGATCTCCAGCAACAAAACAATCGTGAGTAGCCTATATGTCTGGACTCGTAATGATGCATTATGTTATGTTTCTTTCTAGCTTTCAAAATATTGTGGCAGATAAGGCACTGAGTATTTACTCCAGCAGCTATGAAAAAATAAGCGTTTTCCCATGCAGCATTGAAAGAATTTGCCTGATGATCACTTTTCCGTCTTTTAGATTCCTCCATACCGTACTGTAGCAGTAGGTAAGCGACCTGAAACAATTACTGAGAATACACACTGCACTCCACTAGATAGCTGAGTGGTCATTTCCCTCTCCTCTACCTACAGCAAGTCTATGTCATTCTGACGTATCTTCCTCTCCGTTTCGGCGATCGGTAAACACCGCTCTCCCGCTCCGAAGGAGCGCGCGCGCTCGTTGAGCGCTGTTTGTGCAGGTATGCTACAGAGTCTATAGTATAGACCAGACGTCTCCAAAAGCCTACTCGCGAGTAAGCCACTGAACGGAACCGAAGCCAGTACGTAATGAGCGCGCTCCGCCTCACCCATCCCACCTGTACTGTACTCAGTATTTATGCGCAAACGAAGAGCAGTGGTGGACTGCCATTATCATTGTGTTGGTCGGAGTGTTCCACCGTTTCACAATGTCTTCTAATCATGGACATAGCCTACATTCAAGGATGAATAGGAAGAGAAATTTTTTTTTGTGTTAGTGGGGAGAACGTGAAATGCTTAATTTGTTCGAAAATTCTTAAGGGTGTGTTAAAATTCAACATGCGACGACAATACTCGATTCTTCACAAAGGATATCATACAATTACAGGCATGTTGGACATGTGAAAGTAATTTATTTTGGGGCTATCTGTGTAACTGTTGGTTATACATAATAATCAGTATATTACAATAGGCCTACGTTTACACTCAGTTCCGCATGACAAACATATAGTTTTTCGTTTAATTTTAGGTGAAATGCGTAAGCCTACAAATATTTTAATAAATAAAAAACAAGAAAATACAAACAAAAATCACACACGTGTCCTGAGTATTAAAGAAAAAAGCTTCTTGCTAGCTATGTTCTAGCCTAGAATATTGGAAAATCAATGAAGCCTTTTACAGAAGCATCATTTGTAAAATCGTGCATACAGGACGTTACTAAAATACTGTGTCCAGAACAAAGTCAAAGTTTAAGAAAATTAAACTGTTTCCAATTACAGTTCAGAGAAGGAATTTCAAGATTGTAAATGTAATTGAATCTGAAGTTGAAACCACAATTAACCAGTTTGTAGCTTACTCACTTGCATTGGACGAAAGCACAGATAGAAATGACAAAGCTCACCTAGCCATTTTCATCCGAGGAGTTAATGAACATTTTACTGTGTCTGAATGTCTTCTAGATGTAATTACAAAATGTAACTGGAGAAGATCATCTTTTCCAGGCACTGAAAGGCACCATAGAACAGAAGAGGTTGAGTTTGCAATGGTTTGTGTCAATAGCAACAGACGGGGCTCCAGCTTCATAGTATGTCAAAATAATATACAAACGTATGATATTTTTTATTCTTTTGATGTTATTATTTGTAAACATAAGCAGACCGCTGCCGCGATCCCCCACTGATCGCTCCCATGTGTTGAGGTATGAGTCCCTTCCCCTGGTCTAGCCTTACAGCACACTGTGTTCGGCGGGCAGTATCGAAAGCACGAATGACGATACGCTTTTTGGAGACCTCTGGTATAGACTATGACCTAGGAGTTAAAACAACTATAAATAAATTCTGAACCTATGCTGCAGATGAAAACTCCTCTACTATAGTATGTATGTATGTATTTATTTACACTGCAAGTGGGCAAGCACCCGATGGCAGTGGTATATACAATATTAACAATACACAATAAAATGATAGGCAATACACAATAAAGTAAGCAATACACAATATTCTCATTCACGTTCATTGATTTCATTTGCAGAATGATTTTTATTCAGCACTGGTTAAGAATACAAAATATTTTGAAGAGTACATGCATTTTCTAGTTTTAAGAATTTCAATAATTAAATAATATAATTCTTTTTTGACAATTTTAAGCCAGGATGAGAGGGATTTTTTAGATTAACTTCTCCTTTAGTGGATATTATGTCCTACTGAAAAACTTTATAGCTGTAAAACGTTATTGTAAGTATATGGTACTGCCAAAGACCCTGATGTATAAAACATGAATGTAACATAAGTTTGTATTACGAATTTTGAACCTTGCGACTTAGCACAGCATTTCATATAATCAACTCTCCTGCAATTTAGAGTCAACGAAATGAAATACAACTTTTACAGTCGATAGAGAAGATATGAAAGATTATGAAAATTCCATCGCTGGAATAACGACTTAAGTAGAATTAAGCTGTTGTTGCACCCAGCGTCTAATTCATGTTTTTGGCATTCTTCCATTGGGATGACGAAAGATATTTTTCGGTTAGAAACCCAGAATTTTGATTTTGACCATTCGGAAATTTGTGACACCCCTCTACCGCGGTGTGGTAAGTTTTAATAAGTTTTTTCATATCTCAAACTGTTGGTTCTACAATTTTTTCCGAAGAATCCGTTCGTTAGGATGCTCATCATGAGTGAAGCCAAGGCTTCTTAAACTGTCGTTAATTTCCTGCTTGAAATTTCTTCTTCATTTCAATAATGGGGTAACCCAAGAGTCAGGAAGTGATAGGGAAGAAAGTAGTGAAAAGATTAAGGGTGCGAGTGTAAGTGGAAATCTAGGATGTGAAAGTGAAAGCGTGGAGGGAAAATAAAAGAGGAATAGAAGAAGAAATAAATAGAATGAAAAAGACAGATAGAAATAAAGCAGAGATGAACAGTAAAGAAAGGTCAGAACCTGCGACAGCTGAGGATATAGCAGAGATATTTGATACGTTTAAAAAAATGTGGGGATGTGATCAAAAAGTGCAAGTAAAGTGAAATTGTAAATGATCAAGAAGTATACGGGAGAGAGAAAGTGTATAAGCTGATGTGTAGAGATAAATATAAGTATTTATAGGAAATGAGAATAGTGAGAAAGGATTAGGTGTAAGTGTAATAGTGAGAAAGTGAAAATAAGCGCAAATAGGAATGAGTGAAAATAGTGTAAAAGAGTTAAGAGAAGTGAACAAGTGACAGCATAAAATTAGTACTAACATTTGAACGTTGGAACAGTAAATGAATATAAGAGGAAGATAGGAGAAAAGGTCAAAGAACAAATAGGACAAATAATTCAATATGATAATTTATAGAGAAAAGTGAAATTGAGATTTTAGTGAATAGTAGTTAGAGGAAAAAGGGGGTGTGAAAGGAGTATATAATATTAGATATATTAGGATTAATGAACAAATAGAGAATAGCAAATGAAATGTAGGGAAATACTGAAGGGGAGATTGACCAAGTAACAAAAAAGGTACATAGTGTAATTGGGAGTATTTGTGTAGACGCGTAATGCAAATAATGTGTTACTGTAATATGTTAATGGTGGCACCGGATACAGAAATGTGAGGTACACCGTTACATGTAAAAAAGTGCTGTGACGAAATATATCATATCATATCATATCATATCATATCATATATCATAACATATCATATCATATATCATATCATATATCATATCATATATCATATCATATAATATCATATCATATCATATAATATCATATCATATATCATAACATATCATATCATATATCATAACATATCATATCATATATCATATCATATCATATATCATATCATATAATATCATATCATATATCATATCATATATCATAACATATCATATCATATCATATATCATATCATATATCATATCATATAATATCATATCATATCATATCATATATCATAACATATCATATCATATATCATATCATATAATATCATATCATATATCATATCATATCATATCATATATCATAACATATCATATCATATATCATATCATATCATATATCGTATCATATAATATCATATCATATCATATCATATATCATATCATATATCATATCATATAATATAATATCATATCATATCATATATCATATCATATCATATATCATAACATATCATATCATATCATATATCATATCATATAATATCATATCATATCATATATATCATAACATATCATATCATATATATCATAACATATCATATCATATCATATATCATATCATATCATATATCATATCATATCATATAATATCATATCATATCATATATCATAACATATCATATCATATATCATATCATATCATATATCATATCATATCATATATCATATATAATATCATATCATATATCATAACATATCATATCATATAATATCATATCATATATCATAACATATCATATCATATATCATATCATATCATATATCATATCATATCATATCATATCATATCATATATCATATCATATAATATCATATCATAATGAAGTAACAATAGAAGTAACAACAGATTATTAATGTTAATATACTGAAAGAAAGATTCCCACGAAGTTCTCATTATTCCCAACCCGAATTTTCTACAGCAGTAATAGCATGCTGTCTGGATTGTCTTTTGGTAATACAACCATTCTCATTTACACCACTTTTAGTGAGATTATCAAATTTAAGAAACACTGCCTAAGTCTGGATGAAGAAACTTTTCCTAAATTTACGTTAAAATAAATAGAAACGTATGTCTTCAATTGCGTGCCATGAAAATAAGTGGAATGAAACGGATGTGATAATGTTTCGGGATATCCCTACAGCGATAAAAAACAAAAATACATATTCTATATTAACGTGCATTACTTACAAGTAAAAGTGATACTGAGACAGGAAACACTTTAATCTTACCGATAACAAAAAGTGACTTCCAAAGTGACAATAGCGACACTGAAAGTAAGGTCATACCTACACCGTTTAACTAGACATTTCTGTGTGCTTGAAGTCCATGTTACAGAATCTAATGGTTCTATTTATCGTTTTTGTGAGATATTTCATATGTCTCAACTATCCTTTTATAAAGTTTAACGTTCTTAAAAATATATCATATAAGTTTTGTTTCAAAATATTCTATAAAAATTAAACAACTTGGCCTCCGCCATTTCAATGGTTTTAATGGTGAAGACAATTGAAATTTCGACCATTTATCGTCAATTACTACTTTTTTATTTTACTCCAAAAATATATAGGTATAGATCCTAATCTATGGGCAGTATTCAGGAAAAACACTTCAATTTCAATTTCATTTACATCCGACTTCAGTAGGTAGAAAACGCACTTTAGTCCTAACTTAGCCAAAAGCTAGTAAGATTCAAAATAGGTGAGCAACCATTGTATTATAATTAATTTGCCTTAACAGCAACTTTTGAGACATTTATTTACTACGATAAAGTCAAGTTTAAGGGCTGAAATGAATTTAGAAGACAACAATTTCCAAGAATTTATGAATTATGCATTTTGTGTCTATAATTTGCTTTTTTTCTCATGTTATGCCTCTGTAATCATAACATCTATCTTATTTCCAGTTTTACTAGTTTATTCCGAAATTATGTAGTTATAAAGTGTATATTTAATTTATCATTATTATTATTATTATTATTATTATTATTATTATTCCTCTTTCTCTGTTTTTAATTATGAGCTAACCTGTAATTATTTTAATTGTTCTAATCTTTATGTCAGACGTCTTGATCTCGATCAGTTATTCTTTCCTAAGGCTATAAAGAGTGGCATTCTCTGTGAATCCATCATAAGCAATATCTACCTTAGGATTCCTTCTAAAAGACTAATTTCAATGTGTATATATATATATATATATATATATATATATATATATATATATATATATACCAGTAAGTCTAATCTCTTTCACCGATTGCCAGATACATGAAACTTTCCAATTTGTATCGTATGAAACTGGATCTTTTTAATGTATAGTTTCAGAGCCATTTTCAAGAAGGTTCTGATAGTTTGGATATTTATATTGCTGTTGTTTTAATATAGGATTCTAATTCAGTTCAACCTATGTTTTGTTCTTATTGTTTTAATTGAGTTATTATTTATTTCACTTCTGTCCATCAATTTATATTCATGTACTTTTATTTTAGTCATTGTCATTATTTGTAATTATTGTCATTTTGTGCTGAACTATTATAGGCCGCTGGCTGTTGTACAACACAATAAAAATTATTGTTAGTAAATTAATATATTATTATTAGTATTATTATTATTATTATTATTATTATTATTATTATTATTATTATTATTATTATTATTGAGAAATGTCAGCTTTCGTATTCCTACAAAAGAATTTAGAGTTCTCAAAATTTTCTATACTATAAATTCTCCGGTCTCTATATGTATAAAAATGCCAATATGCATGGTTCTAATTTAATGCATAGTAGTGACTAATTGACTTGTATTATATAATCTGTAAATTTTGGCAATAAATTATGTCCTTATTATTCTTTATTAATTCAACTACATGTCAGTATTATAGGTTACGTTTTAATTCGCATTAATAATCTTAATCTTTATTATTATTGTTATATCTTAATGTATTTATTATTTTTTGTATTATATTAATGGCCTATGACTGTTGTTCAGCACACAAATATCAATAAATGAATAAATAAAATAAAATATTATTATTATTATTATTATTATTATTATTATTAATATTATTAATATTATTTTTTGAAGAGATTAAAAGAAGAAAAATAAATGGTGTAACATTGAACAGAAAATATAAATAAATGTCTTAATAAATAAAACACTGTATACCATACAAATGAATCCTTAATATCGCCACAGAATACTTGATTATACTTGTCACTGTCTCTGTTTCGAGAAATTTCTCAAGTTTAATTTTTCCTCGCCATTCAACGAAAAATTCTGTTATGGTACACTGGCGTTCGAAGATACCTGACCGCTACTAATCGATACCGATCGATAATTTGTTCATGTAAGTGTGGCTTCTTTAGTTATTACTTTTATTAATAGATGCCAAAGATAATGGTCAGTGTCGCCAATAGTACATAAGTTCACCCTCGTTATGAAATTCAAAATTTCATCCATCTCCAACGACTGTAAAAAACACGAGATTTAGCGGAAAACCGCTGATACTGTCTATTATGAGAATAATAATTTATACTTAATCTACATCATCATTTTCCCAAATACTTTTTTACACTTCCCAATAATAGGGTCATCGATTGAGAACTAGAGGAACTATTTCAAAGTTTATCAAGTTTTTATATCTTTGGATCTGACTTATACCACAGTCTAGTATATACAGTCACGAAGCTTGAGTTTATGAGGGTACTAGGAACAATAGACTGTGCCGGCACTATTTCGCATTGTCTGTAATGAGGCGATATTAGCGATCCTAGTGGTTAGCAACTATCTATGGATGCATATTTACTACGTATTGAGCTTCGTGACTGCATATACTAGACTGTGCTTATACCGTGGTTAGAAAGTTCGCTTACACGATCAGAAAATTAGAAGCCAGATATCTTTGAACGCCAGTGTACATCTAGCACGAAAGAAGAGACTTCTAAATGAAATTTGATTATGGTGGGTGCTCCTGTAATCGCCATGTTCCTGATATGGCCACCCCCCTATTGTGAGTTAGTTAACCAAAAAATCCGCTAAATTGCAGCAGCATCCAGTGAAAGAGCATCCTGGTATGTCACTTGATCGTTTTCCATCCAGTCAGGTTGAGCAATATGGCGTCAGTTGCCTGTTTTGCGGTTTTCATGTGACCTCTTCTTATTTTTCTCTGGTAAGTCTCCTTTGTTTTAGGCATGTTTTTCAAAGACTTGTTTCATGAAAACCATCGTACTCCATTCAGTTTTTAATGTTCTGTTGATTGGTGTTGTAGTTGATGGCGTATCTTTTACGAGTTGTTCATAATCAAACGATTTTAGTGAAACCTTACCTGCTCCTGATATGGCCATATCAAATGCATCATGGCCATATCAAGGTCATTTCACTTTTATTTTTTCACCTGACAAATTTACATGCTTTATAGCTGGGATTACGCAAAAATTTTGTATTTTAAGAAAAACAACTTAATTTTTTATGGAAAAACCTGTCTTGACTACACTTTTGAATTATAAAAAAGATTATTAAGTGTCATTTTTATTAATTTTAAACCAAAATTATTTAATTTTAGCACAACTGCGCTATCAAACTGAAAACAATCACGATTTGTAGAACATGGAACAAGGGTGGCCATATCATGTGCACATGTTCCTGATATGGCCACTAGGAAGACTTTTTGAATTTGGGACTTTGTGGACAATTAAAGCTACTTTATGGGGAAAGGGAATTGTTTTAAGAAAGTCCATTAGACTGAGAACGGGTAAGAAAAAAGTGGTTTACATTTTTTTTTTCAAAATGGCGGCTAGAAAAATTCTCAAACCTTAGCATGGGCATATCAGGGACACCTACCTTAATCTAGCTTTTATCCCGGAAATAAGGAATGGTTGATTAGTAGTTTTTTCAGCATTAGCTCTTTTTGGTTGTGTTTTAGAAGATTCTAAGTGGATGATCGAGCTATTATTTCAGCTTCTTTTTTTTTCCTACAGTGAATCTACGGACTTTACAATCATACCTTGTGTATTGTCTTGAATTCCATATATTATAGCCACTGCGTTGGTAAGTTTCAATTCTTCTTATCACGTGGCATAAGTCGTCAGAATGTGTAGAAAATTTTATATTACTTTTCAACATATCCTGCCAAGTAAATAAAAAGCAATGCTGATACTGTATGCCTGAAAAAAAATTTACTTATTTTTATATTCCTGTAAACAGTAATGTAACATGGAAAGTAGCTATAAGGAATGCACAGAAACTCACCACATAAAACATTAAAATGTGTGTTATCGTTCATCCGGTTTAACTTGAAATTCATACACCAGTTATCAATAGCTAGAGCTTTATCAGTACTTGGCCAAGCTACAAGTTTCTAGCTCAAAGTGAGACAGTAAGAATCTCTTATACTTTTAGTCATTAGTAAATTATTTACGTCGGTGCACAGTGTGTAATTTAGCGAGTCTAGCCGGCCAAAAATTATTTCTCGAAAACTAATCGCTCAATTTTCATAAAATTTGATATGTACCTTCAATTATTGAAGTGGATAAGTTTTAATAATGAAAATGAAAATAGCAACTATTATTACTGAAAATGAAATTAGTAATATTGTAAAAAAAAATCGATTTGAGTGAAAAAATAAATTAATGTTCATAATGTGGAAGGCGCTTAAAATTGAAAGCGTAAGACGAAGGAATATTGCTGCATATCTTACTCGTTCAGACGTCAGATGCATCCCCATCAGAATCTGTATCCTCGCTGCTAGTCTCTTCTTCGGCAGCACCGAGTAATGGAGGCTCGGAGAGAACTGCAGCACTACTATTGAAATCGACCGCGATTTTCTCTTCTTCATTTCTTTAAGCTGGTGATGTAAGGGTCCAAAGAAATAAGTAGCCTGAGTAAAAGATCGGTATTTGTTCTTTCTTGATGTTCTTCTTGCGAAGACTTCTCTGAAAAGTGTAATATATAGTATTTGTTCCTCGTTTCCTGGGCTTCCTCAGATAGTTTGCCAGTAAGTATGATAGTGTCCTGTGACCTGCTGTCCATGAGCGAAGAGTTTGGGACGGGTTGTAGGCATATAATACTATTTGTGCAATCATAAATATAATTCCCTTGTCTCCCTTGCATACATGTCAAGTACCCGTTCATCAGTATTGCAAAACCGCAAGAAAAAGGTTTCTGATATTATGTGTGTAAACGACGTATTAGATTTCCATCTATTCCCGTAATATATGCGAAAGTGGAAACCTCCCTGAAAAATATTCTTGTGGTATTTGCATCGTTTTTATTGCGACTGCTTTGTTTTGTCATGTCAACAAGGTAGTCCCCTTTCCTGGCTGAACCTATCCTATCTTCAATGTTTCGCAAGAAATAAAACGGTGGATCTAAATTAACTGTTACAAGATTTTGCATTTCCCTTAATTCTTTATATTGATTAGAGGCCAACTGTAAATCAGTAATCAAAGCAAGATCCTTATTAGGTGGCAATTGTTGGTTGTTCCTGCAAAATCAATTTCACGTTTTTTTTTCTCCATTTTGTCGCACGATGAAGTGATGCAAATGAAAGGTCTCCTACAATATTGGCTGCATCTCTTTTCCTACAAGTTCTAAAACTCATATGGGCAGCAGAAAGCTTTTCTTTGGCGATCTTTCTTTAAAAAAGTGGACTAGTTTTTTTTTTCCGTTTAGATCTTTCGCTCAGTTCTCCGAAAAGTTTACGTAGACGTCCTCGAATGTTTGTACTGGTAGACTCAAATTGGAATTGTTTTGTAGTAGATGGCAAAAGTATTTTATATTTTATTCTCAGACTTTGCATCTTGGTTCAAACATAGCGCATTATACTTTAAGAAATTTTTCTCATTTATGCTGTATTTTTCCCACCGTAATCGAATTTTCGAGCATAGAAATTTAATTCATTTTTTTATTGACTGTAAAATGTCTTCAGAGTAATCTTTGAGACCAAAATATTCAATTACGTTTGAGAATTTCACTTTTCTCTTGCCCTTGTTCCACATCTGAAAAAACCAGCTCTCCGGATTACGGAGCGCATGGTGTCTGAAAATAATTAATAGCTACTCTGTATGCGACTGTTTGCAGAAAAAAATCACGACGTCGTATTCAGAAAAGTATAATGAATATCTCTACAAAATTTTATCGAGGTGATAGAGGGCTACACCTTTTAAAATCAACTCGAAGTCATAGGCTATAATAAGGTAAAACTCAAACTCTTTGCACATGTTTATCCAGACACTTATTCTAGAAATAAGATAATTTTTGTCACGAAAATGAGCTTATATGAAAGTACATACCTTCTTATAATATATCCACACTCTGTATTGTATGTATGTATTTATTCACACTGCAATGGGTATATACCCGGTGGCAGTGGTAACTAATTACTAGACTTCGTTGAATTGCCACACGCAGCGTGCAATCAGGTTGCCGATGTACGGTACTATAGAGGAGGTGAGCGACCGCCCGGTCTCGTAGTATAAGCAGTTCATGTTAAGAGTTGTGACCGGTCCAAATAGATAGAGCAGCTACAGCTAATGTATACCTATGTAAGCACTTGTTTTTGCATTACTGTGGTCGGAATAGTCAAAGCGTAATATTTGTTCAGTGCAGACAAGAATTCAATCAAACATACTACAATCAGAGTGTTGCTGTTCCAAACAATTGCCCCTGCAACACACTTACCCCCGCAGCCAGTCTTGACCCGTTGAAAAACGTGATTGGATGCTGTTAATTATTATTCAGAATATTACGGCAAAATAATGGAGGTAATTGATGCATTAGATAGCACAGACAGTTCCGCTGTTGCAGCTGTAAAATCATTGCCTTCTGAACAGCTATTGGAAGATATTCTGTTCATTGATTCTAATTTTAAAATCGTGTCCAAAAGCATCACCCTGTTATAATCGTCTAAACTACAACTCTCAAAAGCCCTTAATATAGTGGATAAAGTATCACAAATCGTTATCCATAATATCATTAATTTCAGAAAAAGTGAAATGTAAGTTGAGAAACATTATTGCTAAAAATTCTGCCTATTCACAACATCTTACTATAAATTATGTACTATCACGTCACGACAAGACGTGTGAAGTGGTGTGCTAAAAAGTAATAACTTCCCGTTCTTCAAATATGCACGTATTACATCGTGTGATGTTTAACGTACATTTTCCCAAAATAAAAACTATTTAAATGACCATCGGAGGAGGTTGCTTTCCAGTCGCTCAAAATGTACGTAACTCTTCACTGCAATGCACATATTCAAGGATGATGTGAGTATATTACATTAAATTTTAAGAGTTAATATATCTCACTACAAAATAATTGTGTATTTACATGTTTAGACATTTGCTACTTCAATGATCATTCATTATATTTCTTGAATGCAGGATACAGGTTTTATTGTAACCGCAGTATACTGCTCAGTGTTTACATCAGAGGCATACTCGATCCCTTGCACGTCCCCTTCTCATACAGTCTATACCGCGAGCATAGTAAACTTTACGATTATCGTGGCAATTCCACGAAGTCTACTAATTACAGTCAATAATGACAATAATAAACTTATTAATTAAAAATACAATTAATAATAATACTAATAATTAATACTAATAATAATAATAATAATAATAATAATAATAATAATAATAATAACAACAACAACAACAGGGAATATACTAAATTAAATGAAACGATCACTTAAAATAACATTTGAAATATTCTAATTTGTATCTTAAAACTAAGATCGAACTAAAACCCACGAGTATATGTTCATATCTGCACAAGTACCTTTCAACATTACACTCATTTCGCTGTCAACTCACTCACTGCACTGGAACTACGACACATTTCACTGATTCTATCCTGATTTCACTAATATTTCAAAAACATTTCACTGTTCAAATTCTTTGCACTGCCACTATAAACTATAAAGCTTCACTGACAGGAACACGTTTCACTGACACGACATATTTCTTCACTGATACAACACACTTCACTGACACAACATAATTCTTCACTGAAACAACACTTTAATAACAACATATCATTT
Organism: Periplaneta americana; assembly: GCF_040183065.1. NCBI lineage: Eukaryota > Metazoa > Arthropoda > Insecta > Blattodea > Blattidae > Periplaneta > Periplaneta americana. The sequence goes on along the minus strand of NC_091122.1, from coordinate 160,711,272 downwards.
ACACCCTTTAAATACTGTGTATAATTACCGTCTATTAGTAAGGTCCTTAAGCCTATTTTTAAATGCATTTTTGGTTGTTGGTAAAGCCTTTAGTAAGTCTTCAGGTAAAGCATTCCAGTCCCTGATAGTACGATTGAGAAAAGAAAACTTTCCAATGTCCGTCCTCTGCCTTCTTTCCCTCAATTTATATGAGTGGCCATTCCTTGAAGAGTAATTTGGCGGCTGCAACCTATTTTTTATTTCTCTCCAGGCAGGCTCACCTCTGTATGTTTTGAGCAGTGCGCATAATCGAATTCGCGTTCTCCTGTCCGTGAGTGTGTCCCATTTTAATGGTGAATTTTTCCGACAACACTTAAGAGCCCGTTTTTTAATCTTTTCCAGTGTCTTAATATGTTCTAATCTGTAAGGATCGGTTCTAATCTGTAAGGATTAGAAAAAATACTGTATTAACTTTACCACTTTGCACCATCCAAATACAAACTGCACGCCTGCCTCTGCAGCGTAAATGATCTTATCGGAGACATGCAACTTTCGCTCTGTTGTGAGGGTCCCCTAACAGATGTAAGCATCTGTCTACCCTTGGATAGTATACTTTGGAGTGTTATAAACACTTCTATATAAGAATTTAGCATTAAAGATAGGGTATGAAAATTGATTTTTGGCCGGCTAGCTGCTTGAAATCACACACTGTGCGGTGGTTCAAATTTGATCCAGAGTGCATTTATTTTTAAACAATAATAACAATAATAATCGTCATCCAAAATATGTATTAAACCTGGTAGTTTGTTCCGATCTCATTATCTGTCCATCTCTTACAAGTAAACATTCTCATGGGAGCAGATAATTTTTTTTTTTCTTCCTTCTTCCACCATGTTAATAATGTCAAAACAAGTGCTTGTACAAATTTTGGCCACTCAAGCGCAATTATATCACTTCCGCCATGTATTTTACCTATAGTTCGGATCAGCTTACTTAATACCGTAAGAGTGAAACATAACCATTTTTCCCCTATTACTACATATGCTAATACATAGGTTGGATAAAAAGTAATGGCAACACTGCTGTCACGTGACGATGGTGCGTTCGAGAGCTGCCAGCTGTGTGGACATAAACTAGGACTGTTAGATGAGTTAGTGCAGCCAGCGGCGACAGTACTCCATCAATCTACTGCAGTGTGTGGAACGTTCACTTTCATAGGGATAGTGCGAGCACCCTAAGACCATGCTTACAAAACTAGAGCAACGTTCCTGGATCAAAATTGAAATGGCACGAGGTCATAGTGCACAAGAATGTTTTCAGGGACTGCGTGAAGCATGTGGCGATGCAGCGTTGCCATATCGCACAGTCGCACGATGGGTTAAAGCGTTCCGGGAAGGCCTTGTTGCACCGGTACCAAAGGGAAGGTGACGACTTTATTGGACGAATCGTCGCTATGGACGAAACCTGGACTCCCTCGTATGAACCAAACTTGAAACGCCAATCAAATGAATGGAAGCATCCCGGTCCTCCTCGTCCAAAGAAAGTGCGCCCTACACAAAGTGCTGTGAAGGAGATGTTCATTGTGGCGTATGACATTGATGGGGTAATACTGCACCACGCTGTACCTCCAAGGCAAACGGAAAACGCGGACTACTGGAACATTAACCGTACTCACCCGATATGATCCATGCGATTACGATCTTTTCACCAAAGTGAAAGAACCACTGCGAGGGACCCGGTACAATATCCAGAGATGAACTTATCCGTGCTTTAGGGCGGTCAATACGGAACATCAACAAAGATGGACGCGCTGATGGTGTACGACGCCTTCCAAACATTTGGCAAAAGGTAATAAATAAGGGGGGCGACTATATAGAAGGTACGTAAATGTTGTACCCCTGTGAATAAAGCCATGTCAGAAATATCGAACTGTTTCCATTACTTTTTATCCAACCCATGTAGATTATAGTGATTTTCTAGATGTCAAGCTCAATTTTCTTTTACCAACTTTGTTTCGAATTTCGAGTATTGACAAATACTACAACTGACAGTTATTTTCTGTTATGTTGGTATCAATAATTTTTGTTTAATATTAATATCAATACACAATTCAGTTGTGTTGCGTTGTGATTTCAATTCAACAGTACGTATATTCAGGTAAGTGTAATTAAATAAGATATTTTTTATTATACTCCAATTTTATAGAGAACTCTACTTTACCTGAGATAGGTATGTTAGGGTTATACATTATTATAATATTTATATGATATTGATTAATTAAATCTCTTATTGAAATAATCTTATGTTTCAATTATGAAATTAATAACATTTTACATATCTATAAATCCAGCAAACCTGTACAACGTTTTATAATTTATACACATGAATGAATGAAATGCAATGAGATGAAATTAAATACTAAAATACAATCTTATATTTCAATTAACAAGTTTCATGAAATGTATACTATATTATTATAACCTAAGCAAACAACTAATCCTAATATTCACTAGAATGTAATTTAAATTTCTGTGAGTTGATATTTCTGAAGATCTTACACAGTTTTCCGTAAAACAATGTTGTTACAAGCAGTTTCTAAATTAAATAATATATAACTTATAGGCATGTACCGGTACGTGGCTAATGGACAGAAATATATTTCGTAGTGTTCAGACTTTTATTAAAATGTCCAACAGAGTAAATAGCATGGTAGTGACTTGGGAGTATATATTTTAAATGGGTATACATTTCAAAGTGGTATTCTGTTTTCGGAATTCGTACTAATCATTTCAAATGATTAAACAAAATACATTTTTAGGTTAAGTCTCGTGAATCGTGAATTTTTTAGTCAAAGCAATGAATTTCGTGTTATCAAACAAAATACATTTTAATATTAGATCATACTAATCTACTAATTACCAAAAATGTGCAAGAGGTCGAGGAGGAAAATGCTTTCACAGATTATTGAACCATTTAGAAAACATCTCCCAACATAAAAATGAGATATGGTAAATAAGTAAATAACCAAGATATTGTTACTTTTAATACAATATTATTATTATTATTATTATTATTATTATTATTATTACTATTATTATTATTACTATTATTATTATTACTATTATTATTATTACTATTATTATTTTACTACTATTATTATTATTATTATTATTATTATTATTATTATTATTATTATTTACTTACTTACTTTTAAGGAACTCGGAGGTTCATTGCCGCCCTCACATAAGCCCGCCATTGGTCCCTATCCTGAGCAAGATTAATCCAGTCTCTACCATCATATCCTATCTCCCTCAAATCCATTTTAATATTATCTTCCCTCTACGTCTCGGCCTCCTCAAAGGTCTTTTGCCCTCCGGCCTCCCAACTAACACTCTATATGCATTTCTGTATTCGCCCATACGTGCTACATGTCCTGCCCATCTCAAACGTCTGGGTTTTATGGTCCTAATTATGTCAGGTGAAGTATACAATGCGTGCAACTCTGTATTGTGTAACTTTATCCATTCTCCCTCTTAGCCCCAAATATTTTCCTAAGAACCTTTTTCTCAAACACCCTTAATCTCTGTTCCATACAGAACAACCGGTAATATAACTGTTTTATAAATTCTAACTTTCAGATTTTTTGACAGAAGACTAGATGACAAAAGCTTCTCGACCGAATAACACGCATTTCCCATATTTATTCTGCGTTTAATTTCCTCCCGAGTGTCATTTATGTTTGTTACTGTTGCTCTAAGATATTTGAATTTTTCCACCTCTTCGAAGGATAAATCTCCAATTTTTATAGTTCCATTTCGTACTATATTCTGGTCACGAGACGTAATCATATTATTATTATTATTATTATTATTATTATTATTATTATTATTATTATTTCAGTACATGGAATTGTGACTTTACTCTCTTTGGTGATATCTGGTATTAGTTTGCAGCATTGAAGAGACGGCCAAATTAGCCTTTTAGGAACTACTCTTACGTGATCCTCACTACACATTCTATCCTATCACTTCACGTGAGGAATGCTGACGTCATATCGTACAAATTTTCCCAGTATCAGAAACATTGCTCTCCTACACGTCTCGCTAGGAAGCACAGCGACAAAGACCATGATACCACTTGCCACAACCTTATTATGCAGGCAATACAGTTTTATCTAGGCCTTCAATAAGGCTGTGCAAATTTCACGTTCGCAAGTCTCGGCTGGTTAGTTGTATTACTCCTCGGATCCGGTGTTAATGGAACAGCAGACGATGCTCATCTTTTGCTTCTTCGTGTCGCTTGTACTCATAGACCCAGTGATCAACGATTTGGTGTGTTACAACAAACGTTGTGTGAAGTCGTATTCTTTGCTCGGTACACGATTGTGCTGTATCAACTCAAGTCCTTGCACAACAACCGAGGACTGTTCACGAACCAGACTATGCACATCTTTTCCATTTGTTTGCCAATTTCCGTTGAAGGATGGGAAAGAGTTCGATGTGTTTCACCAGAACTTAGATATGCCTGCGAAGTCATCTGTGAAGCCAATTCAGTTTACAAGAAATCCTACGACCTCGTCTCAAAATAATCGAAGTGATGCACTTGGACTCGAAACCAAAAGTGGAGAAGTCATTGCGACTCAAGACAATAAAGGAAGCACAAGTGAAGTAACTCCTACAGCATCTCAAGAAAGTGTACGTAACACAACAGAACAAAACAGATTTATTCAGCAAGTTATTGTCACGACAACCCGAGGTAGTGGAATTGCCACAACAGAGAAGAATTCTAGTGAAGGTATGGCTACAACCACAAATGTATCCATTCAACCATTCATTGCCACGACAACACGGGATAATGGTTTTGTTACAACTGAAAAGAACCCTACTGAAGGTGTGACTACAACTGCAAATATATCTATTCAACCAATGATTACCACGACAACTCGAAAAAACGAAATTGTCACAACTGAAAAGAAATCTACTGAAGATATGAAAACTACAAAACCAAAATAGTTGAATAATCGGAACTGCTTTCAAATTCCCCCAAATGACTAAATACACTAGTCATAAAAATAGTCAGAGAACAACTACAATAAAAGCTCCAACTGAAAGTGGGATCAAAGAAGTGTGTGAAACCAACAAAAGAATTCTTCTCCACAAATTTAACTTTGAGTGCATTGCTATGGTGTTAAAATATTATTGGCAACAATGCTGGGGATTTGTGATACTGTTGTTGGTGGTCAGAAGTGTGTGATTTGTGTCTAAAGCCAGAGTAGTTCTATGTAGTTGACTGTGTATGTAAAGGATCAACTAATTTCGCAGATGGAAACCAATTTCAAATGTCATAATGTACTAGACTCTCGCTAATTCGGCTCTCAGTGATCCGGCCTCTTTCTAATGTACTTCCTATCACTTATACTGTAATAGTTTTTTGGAATATTTGCACCGGTGCAATGTGTCATACTGTATTACTTATACACATATATATACTTAGCCTATATGCATACATATACACACGCCGGCCATGTTTGGAACGTTCTAGTTTCAATTTAGAAGTGCAAGTGGAGTGGTTGGCACAGCTTATAACATTACACTTAATTGCATTTTAAGCACTCTCGCTAATCCGCCAGTCCGCTAATCTGGCACTCTCTCTAATCCGGCAATCTCGCTAATCCGGCACCCTCTATAAAAGGCATTGTCGGATTAGCAAGAATCTACTGCAGTTATTTAAGATACATGTGTTAAAAATGGTATTTTATGTTGCGAGCAGGCATGTTAACGAAACGAGGCTACACCCGATAATAGGAAACCTACAGACAACATAAAATTATCTTCAACATTTGTGTCGTACACTAATTCTTAGACAGACGTTCACTGTTTATAGATATTATGGCATTCGAAAAGTAATGGCAATATAATTACTGTTTCACACTAAAATAAAATGTATTTAGGTTACTTTTGACATTACATACTTCAAATATAGTCTCCTGACATGTCAACAATACTTTGCCAAATTCTGGGAAGACGGCAGACTCCAGCTGCAGCAGCATTTCTGGCTATATCTCTCACTGATTAATCTAAAGATCTTCGGATGTCAATTCTTGATTGAAGCGAATGCCTCGCTTCCACCCAATTTGCAATAGTTCAGTAAGGTATGACTTCTCTCCCACAGGCTTCTTTTAATGCCCTAAAGCATTGATTTGCATGTTTTTCTTTTGCAATTTGGCCTTTAGGGCTGTATTGTTTACTACAAATCAGAAATAACCATTGTATTTACAAAATATCGTTACGGTATTTGGAGACTTCCCATATTGCAAATTTATGAAAAATCGCTGCTCTATTACATAGTAAAAGATTTCAATGGTCACCGCTAAGAGCACTGATTGTTGCCATTACTTATCGAATGCCCTAGTATATATTTAGATAATTTAATAATTTATTTACATAATAACTTGAAATTTCTGGAAGTGCTATCTGGCGGAAATGTTATGAACCGTTGTTAAAGATTGATCGATCGATCGACCAACCAACCAACATCTTGTTGCACTGAAAGTCTATTTGAACGGAGATCAAGCTGACTTGCTTTTGACTCCTTTAATTTATAATCACTTTAAAATTGTTCAGTCTAGTTCTTCAGTTCCTGATGTTAATCCATGATGAATTTATAAAAGATGTGGCTGGTATAACTTGGGTTTTATTCCTTATGCTTGAAGATTAAACTTCTGTAGCAGAGGATTTGGATGATTTTTCAATGTTTGTATAAATTTGAATTTTAAATTTTCCGAAAACTCTTCAATTGATGTATGTCCAAAACTTCATGTAAAAATTGATTGGAAGTTGTGTAATCAGCTCCAGCAATTGTACGCAGAACTGTTCTTTGTACACCACGCAGTCTTCTCAGTAGAGACCCATTGACAGATGACCAAGCTGGATATGCATATAGGAGGCTAGCTCTGGTTATTTATATATAGAAAGTTTTCTGAGTCCACAAACTCAGCGATGGCGACTTGAATAAAGGATACAAACGTTGAAACATAGCAATTTTATTCATGTGAGGCTTAAAAGAAAGTCTATGGTCCAAAAGAATTCCCAAATAAGTTGTTTCTTTTTCATTTGGAATTACTACATCAAAAATGTCAGTTCAAATGGTTCTTGCGGTCTTCTTTTAGTGAAAATTACTACGGAACTCTTAGAGGCATTGATTTTTAGATTGATCGACATAATGGGTGTGGCACTGAATACCATGTGGTGGTGAGTTTATGAAACATTATGGCATTATGAAACATTATCATTTTTGTTTTATAAATTTAATTTGTACTTACTAGCTAGCTAGTTAAATAAGTAAATAAAATTAAATTAAATTAAGAGTTTCAACACTTGTCCCAAAATGAATAAATCTTAAATTGAACCGTAAGAAATAAAAGAAGCAAACTCAAAATTAAGGAAGTCGTATGATTTATCATTCAACATATTTATGGAATGATACACTGGTGTTAAGAAATGCCTGATCCCTACTAATCCTTAGTGATCGATAATTTGTAGTGTTGTGGGATTTAATCGATTAATCACCAATTTCTGTTGTAAGAATAATCGATTAAAATATTTAATCGAATAATCGAGTCGATTAAAATTAATCGGTTGTAGTTGATATTAATTATTATTTTGTTAATACATGCTCATACTATTTCCCTCTCGGAAATTGCTTATTTAAAAGCACAATAGTAGGACCCTACTTTTATTTTCTAACTGTAAACCAACTAGCATAGCGTAGGGAAAATCTTTGCACAAACACTTCAGAAAGAGATGAAGATATGAGGACAGTGATCTAGTTTACCTGTATTGAAAGCCGAAACACAATGCGAAACCCTTATTAAGTTTTATGGTTTTCCAAGAAAACTTCCACCTTGTTGTCAGCTCTTCTTCCTAGCATATGACATACATACTTTTCTGGGATTCGTCCCCCTCATCCCTTATAAAATAGCCATGTCTACACTGTGTGCAAGTGAGAGCGTAACTAACTTCTTCTCTTTCTAAAATCTGGTAATTCGATTACAATAGGGACCAGTCTTCTGTTTCGACCTCTGTAGTTTTGCAGTTGCAGTTTCTGTACTGAGTTTGTATATGAAGATTGTGTGTTTAGTTTGATAAAGAAAAAAAATAGCAGTTTTCTGTGGTTTGTGAAAAGTGTAAACTCCATTATGTCATATGGGAATTTGAGAGGTGAAACGTTTGGATTTAAATTGAACGATCGTGGAGAAGTGCTTGACAGAAGACTTTTTTCGTGTTTAGTGATGCAGGAAACATTGTTACTAAACGTAGAGCGGTAATTAATTCGGGGCATGTGAATGCACTCACACGTTCAAAATCATGGATGAAGCAGTATTAACTAGGTGAGTCTTCATACATTTTGTTATTTATGTTTGTCTCAAAAATTCCCGGAGAAATTGACACAGTAAATTATATGGCTCGTAATAAATATGTTAGTAATTAAAATAGTTGTTTTGTAATATAACGATACAGATATACAACATTTAATACTTATGCTTATCCCGAACACATTTAAACTTAAGAATAATTGCGTATTACAGTATAAGTATTAAAACATTTTTCAACTCGATCAAAACTTGATTAATGATTAAATTCAAATAATTAATCGATTAAATATTTTGATCGATCAACAGCTCTAATAATTTGTTCGTGTAAGTGTGCCTTTTTAGTTATTACTTTTATGAATAGAGGTGAAGACAGCCAGTTTTGCCAATAGTACATAAATATACCCACATCATAGAATTCAAAATTTCATTCCTCTCTAATGATTGTAAAAAAAACGCTATGTTTAGCGGGAAACCGCTGGTAGTGTCAATTATGAGAATTTATACTTAATCTACATCATTATTTTTCTCAACACATTTTTACCCATCTCAATAAAAGTGTCAGCTATTGAGAACTAGCGGAACTATTTCAGAGTTTGGAAATTTCTTATATTTTTGGTTCTAACTTATCCCGTGGTTAGAATGTTCGCTTACACCGGCGATGTCAGACAGGGACTAAACGGAGCGGAGCGCTCCACTAGACTGGTTGCGTGCTCCGGTGTTTCCACAGACATAAGCAAGTTCAAGCTCCGATCTAGCTCCACAACTGGTATTGGAGCTTACAACTCTGACACTACTGGCTTACACGATCGGAAAATTGTAGGTCAGATAGCTTTGAACGCCAGTGTACAAGATAAAGGACGTTTAAGTAGGCCTACAGCAAAAAGATTATTCCGACTCATTTAAGTGATGTTTCAAACTTTAATTTACTTCCTGTATATTCTGAAAGACAGTAATAAATTATGATCATCAATAAAATAGTTTATGAAGTATCAATTTAATTTGTGTACGTTCATTAACCAAAACGTAGTCTTAGATCTCTCACCCCAGAAGCCAGAAGGAACTAAGTCAAAAATCACTATTTTGAGATATGTTGAAATAAATGTTCCACTCTTTCTAAATGTTCTCCTTTTTAAACAATATAGCCCTACCAAAGTGATGTGAAAAGTGGTATTAATTATTTGATTTAATTGGCATCAATTCAGTTCAAATATACATGTATGCGCCTTGCTTCCTTTTGCTAGATATCAACACAAATGTTCACACAGTTTTGACTTTTACTTTCTTCGAATATAAAAAAATATACATCCATCTCTGCAATTCGAAAGTACCAACATCAAAACAAGCATAAAATCCTATATATGAAACAACCATAACCTAAAAATCCATATTTTGACGCTTATACTTCCTTTTGCCTTCTGACTCAAGATCAGCTACCATAGGCTATCCTGGAACTTGACATTTCCAGCGTTTCAGAACAACATACAGATATTACAGTTGGACGCCGATTTCGTCTAGAATTCTAGTTGGAGCTTATATGCACGTAGTTTGAGTCGTTTACGAAGAACGTCACGAACAGTTGATTTGGGAATCTGTAACTGATGACTAGCCTGTCCTTGGGCTCCGGTTGAATGCAATTATTCGTAAATGATTGACCGTTTCTTGGGTTATTTTTTTCTTGGAATGTTTGTTTGTGGAATCAAGGATCCTGTCTCTTTAAGAGTTCTATCCCACTGCAAAATTGATTACGACGTAGGTGGATCCACGTTAAATTCTAGACGAAATCGGCGTCGAACTCTAAATTCAGCAAGCCAAAGCACACACTTCACTTTTTGCTGTGGTGTCCGCATTTTACGTTCAATTAGATTATTAATGTTGACTGTTAGCAATTCTTGACATAAATCGCAACTATAAATCGTATCTATTTTGTTTTTTTTTATTATTTTCTTGCTTTGTTCTAGCGTATGTATTTCTAGCATCATTATAAAATGGACAGTTCTGCATTCTGTGCCAAACATATAGGCTAATAAAATATCCTTCTGTCAATAAATAATGATCAATTATTTCGTGATACCTCTAACATGGTGTGTAAGCTCAATATGTGTCAAAAATGTAAATCTCAGTACCTGTCATTGAAAAATAATAAATATCTATACAGGGTTAGTTAAAAGTCCCGCACCACCTAAATAACTTTTGAAGCATGTAGTTCAGTGACATGAAACTTGGTATGTTGGGATAACCATATAATTACTAAGAATTCAATAACGGTATTACAGAGTTTTTTCTACTTCCGGTTTAACCGGAAGTAACTCCAACTCTCTTATTTTAAATGGAACACCCAATAAATATATATATATATATATATATATATATATATTTATTTATTTATTTTTGAATAGTACTCATTAAGAGCTTTTCAAAAACTACCCACACTTGATACTTCTGTACAAATTCAGTGTTGCTAAGTCAAGAAAACAGAAAAGTGTATCGAATATTAAAACAATAAATGCACTACCTAAATAACTTTTGAAGCGTACGGTTCAGTGATATGAAACTTGGTATGTGAGGATAACCAAATACTAAGAACTCAATAATGGTATTACCGAGTTTTTTCTGCTTCCGGTTTAACCGGATGTAACTCTAACTCTCTTATTTTAAATGGAACACCCAATATGTATATTTTTTTAATAAAGCTCATAAAGAGCTTTTCAAAAAGTACCCACACTTGATACTTCTGTACAAATTCAGTGTTGCTAAATAAAAATGGAAGTGGTGCAAGATATTCCTAAAGCCTGGTTAAATCATTCCTTAAATGGTTTCTATGATCGAGTGACACATTGTAAAGCAGCTGAGGGCTACCAATTTGAACACATAATTTAGAAGGTGAGCTAGCTTTATTTTGATGAAAGAGAGATGGAACGGAGAAAAATTCTCTCCGGCGCCGGTATTTGAACCCGGGTTTTCAGCTCTACGTGCTGATGCTTTTATCCACTAAGCCACGCCGGATACAATCCCGACGCCGTTTAGAATCGTCTCAGATTAAGCTCCATCTCTTGGGTTCCCTCTAGTGGCCGCCCTCTGCACTACGTCATAGATGTCTATGAACGAAGGACCGAAGTCCATACATGTGTTGAGGTGCACTCAGATGAGTGACTGATTGGCCGGGATCCGACGGTATGGGCGCCGTCTTAAATCACAAAGTGATTTATTACGCATATCATATATATTTTGATGTACCGAAGTACATATGATATTTCCATGCAGATATTCTGCGTCATCACATGATGAAAGAGAGATGGAACGGAGAAAAATTCTCTCCGGCGCCGGGATTTGAACCCGGGTCTTCAGCTCTACGTGCTGATGCTTTTATCCACTATGCTACGCACGTAGAGCTGAAAACCCGGGTTCAAATCCCGGCGCCGGAGAGAATTTTTCTCCGTTCCATCTCTCTTTCATCATGTGATGACGCAGAATATCTGCATGGAAATATCATATGTACTTCGGTACATCAAAATATATATGATATGCGTAATAAATCACTTTGTGATTTAAGACGGCGCCCATACCGTCGGATCCCGGCCAATCAGTCACTCATCTGAGTGCACCTCAACACATGTATGGACTTCGGTCCTTCGTTCATAGACATCTATGACGTAGTGCAGAGGGCGGCCACTAGAGGGAACCCAAGAGATGGAGCTTAATCTGAGACGATTCTAAACGGCGTCGGGATTGTATCCGGCGTGGCTTAGTGGATAAAAGCATCAGCACGTAGAGCTGAAAACCCGGGTTCAAATCCCGGCGCCGGAGAGAATTTTTCTCCGTTCCATCTCTCTTTCATCATGTGATGACGCAGAATATCTGCATGGAAATATCATATGTACTTCGGTACATCAAAATATATAGCTTTATTTTGTTTTTGTTAAGGAAGGAGTATTTTATTATTTTAATATTCGATACACTTTTCTGTTTTCTTGACTTAGCAACACTGAATTTGTACAGAAGTATCGAGTGTGGGCACTTTTGAAAAGCTCTTAATGAGCACCATTCAAAAATAAAATACATATATTGGGTGTTCCATTTAAAGTAAGAGAGTTGGAGTTACTTCCGGTTAAACCGGAAGTAGAAAAACTCGGTAATACAATTATTGAGTTCTTAGTATATGGTTATCCTCACATACCAAGTTCCTTATCACTGAACCGTATGCTTCAAAAGTTATTTAGGTGGTGCGGGACTTTTAACTAACCCTATATATCGAACATGGAGTAAAGTCACAAAGAGAAAATAACAAAGGCGTTCGATCCGGTGCCACAGTCTAGTATATAAAGTCACGAAGCTTGGGATGATTTTTTGCAAATCTTGCGATAGTTGCTAGCCGCTTGGAGCGCTGTGAGTACTAGGAACAATAGACTGTGCCACAGCCATCGTGATCTAATACAGGCCGTAAGACAGACCATGTAACTCGCTTAACCCGATCACGAAGGGCGGCGTTTCAACCATATAAATTAGTTGGAATGCATAAACAGTAGCATATGTTTCTCTAAAATGTAGTGTAATTCCATTAATAATATTTAAAACAATGAGACACTTCAGACATAATTTACTTGCGAGTTAAGATATAATATTACTTATGGTGTGAAAATTACGTTGTTCGTATGTGTAATACCTGCCTTTATGTCGATTAAATATTGCGAAATTCTTGTACATTCATTTATGCACGATTCAATAATTTTCAATTGCACCGCACGGATATTTAGATATGTTGAAATTATAGGTTATGCTTACTGTACCAGTCGCCCCTTTCTGTCTAAATTTAGTGATCTCCAATGCCTTGCCATTCATATGACAATTATAGGTTATGTTTACTATATTTAACTTATATTCCTAAAGTCGCAATCATACATTATAATTAAGCATAATGTCATCTATGATACCCCGGACATTCAATTTGTCTGTATTTTAATACTGCAATTGAATACTGAATTATTGTATTTATCTACTACTTAAGAGATGAAGTAACACAATTGTACGTACACTAACTTCATAGGAGTGATATGGTAAATGTTTTGTCTAAAATTAAGGAAGGTAGATGTTGTAAATTGAAATCACAATATAAATTATTTTTTATTAAACCTCAAAATAGCTTCCATTCTAAACTTGAAATGTTGACGCGAACATGTAAAATTCTCTTCACATTAAAATAACACAGTTTTGTAATTATTTCTGCAACATATTATGCAACAAGAAGTAAACGGAACTTATGGACACATTACACTAAATAAAGCTTAGCAATGATACGCAATAAAGTTATAATATAATATTTCACTGAGCTCCATACACTGAAATAGAAAACCCGAACAAACATTACGGCCTGTCTAGATCGAAAAAGCATTAACTGTGCCGTATTTCGCATTTTTGTGAAATTGCTATGTAAACTGTGAAATGTTCGTTATCGGTTGTAATAAATGTAAATGGCTAAAATACAATAAGGGGCAAGGAGACGTTTGTAGTACTATAAATTGTAAGAAAAATAGGTTAGAGTTATCCTTCTTCCGAAAGATCCAGGAAGGTGAGTTTATAGAATATAATAGCATTTCACTCCAATCTTACTGATTTAAACTATCACTGACTACATTGTTACTCCTTCCTTTAGACATCATCCTGATAGTGCTGTATTTTCAAAATTGTCTCATAATAATCTCTTTCTATTATCTAATATTATTTGAAATATATTAACATCCTATGTATTTTAGCTTAATTCTGCTACACAGTTTATTTCAGTGTCTAATTAATAGTTCATAGTATTTTGTTGTTTAATTCGTATATAACTCTTGTATACATGTATCTCTCACTTAATCAAATTGTTGAATTTTTTGTAAGTTCATGCATATGTATATACACTTTTTGCTGGTTGAGTGGAAGAGAAGGCCTTGCGGCCTTAACTCTGCCAGCTAAAATAAATCATTATTACTATTATTATTATTATATATTTTTTATGAAAATAATATATAAACCTTATGTATTTCATATTTCAAGGTGTTAATTTTTTTAAAAGAATACGGTATCGAAAGTACACTACATTTTATGGTCTGCTAGGGAAAGAGTCTGTGATGAGGCGATAGTAGCGATCCTGGTGGTGAGCAACTACCTATGGATGCATATTTCAACTGTCTATGGATCGGTGTCGGTTAGAGTTCCCGAGTAGCTCAGTGGTAGAGCGTTGGTACGTTAAACCAAAGGTCCCGGGTTCGATACCCGGCTCCGGAACAATTTTTCCCTCGAAATTATTCAAATAAACTTTACAGGGAGTTATACCTGAAATCTTGATTTGCATAATACACGTCACTGTTCGTTAACAGAAAGCCACAATTTAAGTCACACGGAGTTAGTGTGCACTCGAAGTTGGTTGCTTGACGGTTGTCAGCCCACTTTGAGGTCTGTGGATATAGAGGGAAAAATTGGATCGGTGTCGGTTAGAGTTCCCGAGTAGCTCAGTGGTAGAGCGTTGGTACGTTAAACCAAAGGTCCCGGGTTCGATACCCGGCTCCGGAACAATTTTTCCCTCGAAATTATTCAAATCAACTTTACAGGGAGTTATACCTGAAATCTTGATTTGCTCAACTGTCTATGTTTGCATATTTAGTAAGTATTAAGCTTCGTGACGGTATATACTAGACTGTGTCGGTGCTGTGAATTGAGCCTCGACGTAGTTCAATACTTAGAGCGCCCAGTGCGTACAACTGGGAGTCCCGGATTAGATCTCCGACTCCGGAGCGAATTTTTCTCCATTAATAACCAATAAATAACCTCACTGTAGATTTCATAATTTGATAGCAGCTAGCATATTCCACACTCTAGAAAAATTAATGAAAATGACCATAGACGGGATGACAAAACATATAAATGCACGATACAAACGACCAAGAAAATCACCTTCTAAGAACGAATTTAATTTTTAAGTGTGACTCTTTAAATATTTAATACCACAACTGTGAAGTTAGTAATCAAAATTTAATAACACAAACTGTGAGCAAAATAATCAATTTTGTAATTATTTCTTAAAATAAAACTAAGTGTTAAGGAAAGAGTTTTTATTTGAATAGTGACATACAAATAAGTTGTTCTTTAAATGGTCGTGAAGTAGTTAGTGTTACGAAATTTCATCACAATATTGTGATATGAACATGCATGTTGTACATTTAAAATAGGTTATTATATTCAACACAAAATAACAAGTATCAAGTTGTCACATAGTTATCACACTTCTAAGAAAAAATATACTGTAACTTTCAGCAAAAATCCTAAAATATAAAGTAAGCTATGTTCAAAGTTAAAGTATATACTGAGTGAGGAAGTTCTAAAAACATTGCACAAGACAATTTCAATAATAAACTTTATATTTTGGACATACCAAGTATTTTAATGTATCATTATGTAACAAATTAAAAGTTTCCACCAACGGTAACTTAATGTTTACTACTTCTACTATATTACATATTCATAACATTCATTCTTAGCAATTACTCACAATTAAAACTTATGAGTAATCAGTTTTCTTAAAAGTAAGAAATATCAAAATGCTTTTACATCAGTACTTTCATCATATGAAACGTATTTACAATATATTAGGAATGAACTACTCAAAATTGTATTTCAATATTGCAGTAATAAATATTCAGTATTTACAGCTCCTCCTCAGTGCCACTCGAGAGCCACGTGACACACCAGGAGATACACTGACGACACAGAGACGCTCATCAGCATTATGGGGAAACCAACTCTGCAAAGAAAGAGTTAATTTATTCTGTCTAAATATTTACGAGTCAGATAATGTAGACATATTCACCACGTGACACTAATTAAAGCCACATGTTCGTCATATCCGCCGATAAAACTACGGACTTAGTTTCTATGCGAAAATACCCATTTATATTTTTTGGTTTAGCTAAAGCATTTGACTGTATAGATCACAATGTATTGGTACGAAAATTAAAGTTATATAGTACTAAAGACGAGATCTTAAGTTGGGTTAAATCTCACTTAACATATGGAAAACAAAAGGTTGAAATAGGTATACCAAATAGTCACGAAGTTACTCAGAATTTCGGACAATTTATTATTTTTTTTTTCGCTAATGGCGGGTACTTGACTGTTTCGTCATTCACCCATATGAAGCCAATTCTGTACACCTATTTATCGACAGAGTCGATGCCCAGGGTGCGCCATAGGAGGCTGGTCTACGCTATACACGCAATGAAATAGAGAGGTGAGAGACAAGACATGGGGATAGAAATGCGACGAGACATGAGACTAGGCACAAGGAGAGACGAGACATGAGACGAGACACAAAGAGACGAGACGAGACACAAAGAGAGAGACGAGACACAAAGAGAGACGAGTCGAGACACAAAGAGAGACGAGTCGAGACACAAAGAGAGACGAGTCGAGACACAAAGACAGACGAGTCGAAACACAAAGACAGACGAGACGAGACGCAAAGAGACGAGACGCAAAGAGAGACGAGACGATACACAAAGAGAGATGAGTCGAGACACAAAAACAGACGAGTCGAGACACAAAGACAGACGAGTCGAGACACAAAGAGAGACGAGTCGAGACACAAAGAGAGACGAGTCGAGACACAAAGAGAGACGAGTCGAGACACAAAGAGAGACGAGTCGAGACACAAAAAGAGACGAGTCGAGACAGAAAAAGAGACGAGTCGAGACACAAAGAGAGACGAGTCGAGACACAAAGAGAGACGAGTCGAGACACAAAGAGAGACGAGTCGAGACACAAAGAGACGAGTCGAGACACAAAGAGACGAGTCGAGACACAAAGAGACGAGTCGAGACACAAAGAGAGACGAGTCGAGACACAAAGAGAGACGAGTCGAGACACAAAGAGAGACGAGTCGAGACACAAAGAGAGACGAGTCGAGACACAAAGAGAGACGAGTCGAGACACAAAGAGAGACTACTCGAGACACAAAGAGAGACGACTCGAGACACAAAGAGAGACGAATCGAGACACAAAGGCAGACGAGTCGAGACACAAAGAGAGACGAGTCAACACACAAAGAGAGACGAGTCGAGACACAAAGAGAGACGAGTCAACACACAAAGAGAGACGAGTCGAGACCCAAAGACAGACGAGTCGAGACACAAAGACAGACGAGACGCAAAGAGAGACGAGACGAGACGCAAAGAGAGACGAGACGAGACGCAAAGAGAGACGAGACACAAAGAGAGACGAGACGAGACACAAAGAGAGACGAGACGAGACACAGAGAGACGAGTCGAGACACAAAGAGACGAGTCACAAAGAGAGACGAGACTAGACGACATGAGGAGAGACGATACGAGACGAGACGAGACGAAACATGAGGAAAGACGAGTGGAGATGAGAGATGAGATGTTACTCAACGCAAGTTATAAATCGAGGGTAATCCGGAGATCGAACCTGCGTCAACACACACACACGCACGCACGCACACGCGCACGCGCACACACACAATGAAATGACTGCTACTGAACTTCGCGCCATTCTCCAAGCGTCCCAATAAGCCACACTGAAGCTATAGAACTTTTTGCCGCCGTAGAGCTACATAGCACAGCAAGATGAGTAATGGTTCAATGGTGGAATGTCGGTAGAGGAAATAACAGTACCCGGTGAAAAACTACTACGAACAATCATCTTTCTCCACCACAAATCCCATCTCGGGCGCGCAGCGATTGGAAGCCCAATTACCAGTGTAGAGCGCAGACATTCTAACAGTTCGCTCTGCGCCCTCATACAAAACATAAACTTAGCTTACTTGAAATACTCCATGAAGGTGAACCTGTAGCCGTGCTGCTCCGCCACGCCAGCACACACGACGTTGGAAGACGAGCCAATCAGAGTTCCGTTCCCTGGAACACAAAACCAGTTCATTAGCTGTGTCGAAATTGAGTTTCAAACCTACTACAGAAAAAAATACAGTATTTGATTGATTACAGTGTGGGACTCACCACACCGGCCCTTGCCAGATGGGAACATCACAGGAGAAGTTGGGAGTTGAAATGATAAGAGGTGTTGACAGGCTAAAGGTCTGATCATTCAGCTACTGCAGGGGTTAATACATCTATAGTGATTCGTTAATGTTCCATGAAGCTTGTACTGTGGAGTTATCAGTCAGGAAGCTGGCGAATAGGGCCGTGGATTCAAGTAGCTTTGGAGTGAGTAACAGTTGATGCATTCCTTTTGCATTCTTCACAGGGCCGGTGAGGTGAGTTCTACAGGGACATCATTTTATTTTTACTAACATTTCTGATATTAATCTGGCTATACCTTTGGATGAACTTACCCCCTTCCACGACTGGAGTTTGATGATACTGGTGTAAAATACAAACAAATCACTTTACTAGGTATAGGAGGGAAGAAAAGTAGTTCATCCATTTCCGTAAACTAGGAAATACCGCGATTTTGAGTTTGATAATTTTCATTAGGTTTTTGTTTAATCAAAACACAGTGCAGTATTAACAATAAATCTTTTTACTCACGAACTGAGCTGTCCATTCGGACGTATTCATTATGCAGTGTAGTCTATATTATACTGCCTACAGCACATTAGCGTACACTATAGAGAATGAAATTAAATTTAAAAATAATCATAATAAGGATATTTAAACACATTTTTTAAAATGTGTGGTCGTTCATTTCGATACAGGCTTCAGTTCTTTTGTGCATATTATCGCACTATAGAATACTGTACCTAATTCCAATTATCAATTTCGTCCTTCGTACTAGTAACTCGTGTTGAAATAATTCTGTACCTACTCTATAAAAAAAGTACCTACTTTACGTACTATAAATTCAATCTTCACTTCTGGTCGATCCGAAAAGAAAAATTACTCAGACATGCTACCTACTGTCCGTCCAAGTGGTTTCGTCGCAGGGTCGTAGAAAGGGGGAAAATCACGTTACAGTTAATTACTTAACGACGCCCTTTTATTTAAGTTATATTAAACAGTTTTATAATATTACGTAGACGTCCAATTCCTAACAGAAATTAATGTTCTCAGGAAAGAGCTAAGAGTTCCCAGCTACTAGTCTTTACAGAGGGGCGAGCAGAAGCGGGTGGCGGGATGCGACGTAGGCAAACGGACGACAGTACCTGTGCGAAAATATGATTCAATATTGAAAGCTCTTTCGTCACTGGAAAACGCGAACATATTTCTGGAACGTACTAAACTCACTAACTCAGTACTGCTTACTTTGACCGTAAGGCAACTGAACTGCATACGCGGCCTTGGTTCTGTGTGGAGAACGGTTGGAAGTTTACTAGGCCTAGTAGAGGGGGTGTGAGTGAAGTACACTCCAAAACTCAATAAAAATTGAAGTAAAAATAAAATGATGTCCCTGTATATAAATACTATTCATTTTACAACACAGTCAATGGATATATTAGTATGATTCAGAAGCTTTTATTGCCCCTCAGAAAAGTTACAGAATTGCTTGACAGTCAGCTAGAAACTTGATTTTTTTTGTGTACCTACTTCTATTGACATCACTATTGATATGTGTAAGTTTATTTATAAGTTCAGTTGCTTTTTAAATTTAAAAAAAATAATTAGCATATTTTCAAAATGTTTCTTCTCTTCCAAATTTTAAGCGTAATGTCTCAAATTTTTCTACAATACCTTTCATCTCTTTATAATGTTCTCAAGTTCCTACATTTTTTTTTACCTTGTTTTGTATTATTTGTTTACTGTGGTCTAAACTACACATAAACCGTAATCACTATCTAAAAATCGGCAATCCGCCATTGCAATTGTCTCTTCATGTCTCCATCTATCGGTTCGTTTCGAACTACTTTGAGTTTTATGGTTCTGGGGGTTGCTTATCAAGTTGTTCGGCGTTTGCCCATCGCTGCTTTGAGACATGAAGTTTGTTTCTTGCGACTGACTACGCAGCTGAATTATAAAAATTAGTTTGTCTAAAATTTCCGATTTCATTTGTCTAAGTTCTATTGCAGGTGGGGCCTATATAATATTCCATTTCTAATGGGTGACGCCATGTAGCAAAGTTTTAATTTAAGAAATTCTGATAATGCAGGACTACTACGTGCAAAATCCACTCTTCAGCAATTTTTATTGCACCTGAGCTCGTCTTTTTAAGAATTTACAGTAATAGCTCAGAAAATGCAAATGCTGGGTAACTTTCGGTGCTGGACCCCGGACTCATTTCACCGGCATTATCACCACCGTCTCATTCAGACGCTAAATAACCAAAGATGTTATAAAGCGTCGTAAAATAACCTACTAAAAAATAAAAGAATCTATCCGTATCCTAACTTCTGTGAGCAATTTTGCCGCCATTTTAGCTTATTCTAAAGCTATTAACCAGAACATGCCTGACAGAGTTGGCAACACTGAACGTCAGAGAGTTGTATGAAATTATTGCAATAAATACATCTTTGCAGAGAAATGTATTCATTTGAAAATTAACACACGATTAAGTGAGTACTTTATACTCCCCGTATTTATTGATCACTCCCATTTGTGTACAAATAATTTTTATCAAATTAAAATTAAGTTCAATATTTCGTTAAGTTTGTACATTTACTCAATATATTCCCAGTCTGAGCGGGACAGCGTAGCTCTTATCGCTTGCGTGACGTAGCGTGCTTAGATGAAGTCTACGTGTTAATAAAAAGTGTGACCAGATTTCTCGAATATCAATCCCATACAAGTTTCACGTTTAAACAAATTTTCGTTGCTGTGGTACTTAACTATAATGGTAACAAACAATACTTCACATTTCCATGACACTGAGCTACGATTCGCCATCACATTTCGAGAAGTAAAAAGTTTAGTTTCATGCGGATATGAAGTTGATATTTCTGGGATAAAAATAATTGCTAAACTTATCCTATCACTCATTATGAATTAGTAGTGGAGTGTAACATTTTAGTTGTATTAAAATGTATTGATTATTCAACCTATCTTGAATAATAAGCAAATAATGCGTTCAGTTTCTACAATTCGTTAGTGAACATTCAGAAATTGAGTTCCCATAGAACTACATTTATCACAAGATGAAGCATCATCCGGAAGTGCATTTCTTAAGGTAAGATGCTACAGAAAATTATTTCACACTTTATTTCGTATTGCTTCAAACATAATACTTATTGTCTGCAACACGGTGGTGCGGGTTTTGTTAACCTTAACGTCAGAGCGTCTCTTCTACCCGCTCTGGTAACGTGATTAAGAAAATATTATGTTCCACGTCGAAAAGGCGCGAGTCAGAGAGGCCCTCAACGTTCATGCTAGTTAGACTTCTAGCAGATAGATAGCAGAACATTTGCTGTCAAGAGACAGAATAAAGGAACAGCGGCTAAACTTTTACTAACAAGAAAAGCTCACCAAGTGATAGAGATTTTCATAACGATTTCCCCCCCCCCATATGTTCCATTTGAAATAAACCTTTCTATAAATATCTACATCCGGAGAAAGCAAAGTTTTCGAGATATATTTTAAAATTCTTCAATCCAGAGCTGTAACAGCTAATGCAAACAGTGCTATCTGCTGGACATATCAGACAATAAATCTCATCTAGCTGCATACCGTACTCTCAAAATCTCCTTAAATAATATAAGTTATGAAAATTACATACCAGATAGGCCTACGTTAGGAAATACGCAAATAACATTTTAGTATATATTACAAAGAGAGTGGAAATGTTCGTTAAGGTGACGTGTATATACTCAATAGTATTTTCTAAACCTCTAACGTTCTATAGTCAATTTTAGATACATTGTCAATATACGTAAATAAATTATAATTACTAATTCTGAATCTTCCAGTTGTATTGTTCGAATATAAATTACGAAAACGCAATGTTCAGTATATTATAAATAAAATTACAAAATTATCGTTCATATGTAAGATGATACAAAATTTCTTTAAAATCTGAATGTTCATAAAATTTAATATAAATATGATTTGCGAAAATTGAATGCTGGAGAGTGGCATCAGTTACAGTTGGGGAAAGTTCATAAGTTTAATTCTTTAAATTTTGAACAGATAATATTAGATACATTTTAAAAAGCAGAAATTCTCTTAAGTACAAAGGCAATATAACATATCACACTTCCAGTAAAATACTGTCGTAAGTCGAAAATCACCATATATTAATTCCAACGCTATTCTACTAGTTGGAGGTATGAAATTCTAATAATAAAATAGTAAATTATCAACGGTGTTGGTACCTATTTATTAAAATATTTTTACAGCAGTATTTTGCTAGAAAATAGCATATCTTTACAGAAAAAAAAAACAATTTTCGAGTTTTCGGACATCTGCCAGAACATGGCGCAAAATTCAGTTGTGCTACGACAGTGAGGTATCCATACACATGTTCTGGACTCAAACCATCAGGTAACTGTCCATATCAAGCATTCAAACGTAATTACCACAATGTCGAAAATAAAAAGGCGCGTTCACTTCTCGACCACTCCGTATTTACATAAAACTCCCAGCTATAGTGATAAATTGTAGTGAAAATAACGATGAAAATTAAATATTCAAAGGGACCAATTAGTTTTACCATCACAAATCTGTTACACAAGGTGGGTCAAAAGTCGATTTCCCCAATATTCGTCCTTAGGTTGTGCATATACAGATGCTATAACTTGAATAAACGAATAGCTGGTGTAGTAAGTGGTGGGTTGACAACCATGTTCGTGCGTCAACTGTTTTTCCGATGTCATGTCTTGTTGTTTTGTTTTATTGTGCTGGGTTGCGTCTCTATGCAATTACTGCTACTTTCATGCAATGAATCAGCAATTCCAGTACGACAAAATGGCTACCCAGATCATGCGACCTGACACCATGTGATTTTTCGCTGTGGGATATCCTGAAAATGATGTTTTTGCTCAGAAACCGCAGAATCTGCATCAGTTGCGATTCATTCGTTGCGAGTCATTCGTGAAAATCAATGAAAATCTTGAGTTATTTTCCGCCATCTGTAAATCAGTGTCTAAACGTTGTGAATTGTGAATCGAGAAACTGGGTCTCCATTTTGAACATAATCTGTAAATGAATGTGTAATCAAATGTAAATTGAATGTAATTAAATTTAAGGAAGTGTTTGTGGAAAGCGACTTTGGTAATTGATAAGCAAAGGAACGCAATTTCGTAGTGTTTTAGCAATAACATCTTTAGCAAGACTTCTGGCTTCTGTTGCATTGAAACAATTGTAAAATACGATAATTTGGTCCAGGGAGCATCCGTTTTTGGAGTGTTTCTTAATTGAAATTAGGAAATGGCCACAGTCCAGTATATACAGTCACGAAGCTCAATACTTACTAAATATGCAAACATAGACAGTTGAAATAAGCATAGATAGTTGCTAACCACCAGGATCGCTACTGTCGCCTCATCACACACCCCTTCCCCAGCAGACGATAAAATGTATTGTACTTTCGATATCGTATTCTTTTGAAAAAATTAACACCTTCCTTCCACTATTGGAATGTGAAATACATAAGGTTTATATATTATTTTCATAAAGTAACTTATATATTATATTTTATAAACTCACCTTCCTGGATTTTTCTGAAGAAGGATAAATCTGACCTCTTTTTCTTACAATATTTATAGTACAACAAACGTCTCCTTGTCCCATATTATTATTCAAATTATTGTATTTTATCCATTTACAGTTATTACAACCGATAACGAACATTTCACAGTTTACACAAAAATGCGAAATACGGCACAGTCAATGCTTTTCGATCTAGACCAGGCCGTAATGTATGGTCGGGTTTTCTATTTCAGTGTATGTAGCTCAGTGAAATATTATATTATAACTTTATTGCGTATCATTGCTAGGTTTTATTTAGTGTAATATGTCCATAAGTTCCGTTTACTTCTTTTGCATAATAGCCTATGTTGCAGAAATAATTACAAAACTGTATTATTTTAATGTGAAGAGAATTTTACGCGTTAACATAATTTGTTCGCATCAACATCTTAAGTTTAGAATGGAAGCTATTTTGAGGTTCAATAAAAACGAATTTATATTATGATTTTAATTTAGCACATCTACCTTCCTTAATTGTAGACAGAAAATTTACCATATCACTCCTATGAAATTAGTGTACGTACGATTGTGTTACTTCGTCTCTTAGGTAGTAGATAAATATAATAATTCAATACTCAATTGTAGTATTAAAATAGACAAATAGAATGTGACGGGTGTCATACATGACATTATGTTTAATTATAATGTATAATTGCGAATATAGGAATATAAGTTAAATACAGTAAACATAACCTAAATATCCATATGACATAACATGCATATGTAGTGACAGGGCATTGGAGGTCACTATAATTAGACAGAAATGGGCAACTGGTACAGTAAACATAACCTATAATTTCAACATATCTAAATATTCGTGCGGTGCAACTGAAAATTATTGAATCGTGCATAAATGAATGTACAAGAATTTCGCAATATTTAATCGAAATAGAGGCAGGTATTACACATACGAACAACGTAATTTTCACACCAAAAATTATATTTCATCTTAACTCGCAAGTGATTTATGTCTGAAGTGTCTCATAATCATTGTTTGAAATTTTATTAATGCAATTACACTACATTTTAGAGAAATATATGTTACTCTTTATACATTGCAACTAATTTATATGGTTGAAACGCCGCCCTTCGTGATCAGGTTAAGCGAGATACATGGTCTGCCTTACGGCCTGTATTAAATCACGATGGCAGTGACACAGTCTATTGTTCCTAGTACTCACAGCGCTCCAAGCGGCTAGCAACTATCGCGAGAAATGCAAAAAATCACCCCAAGCTTCGTGACTGTATATAGTAGACTGTGAAATGGCGTTCCTGTGCTTAACATTTAATGCGACTTTTAACCTACCTTGTATAGACCTACCAGGAATCTAATATTAAAAAAAAAAAAAAAGCCTTCAGCATCAGATCAGGAAGGACACTCACCTCCAAGACAGGCGCCAAAAGCGAGAGCCCATACGAGGGGCTGCAGGGGCAGGTCGAGTTCCGTGTGTAGGTTGGTCACAATGCGCACCATCATGGTGGTGAGCGGGATGTTGTCCACGAAAGACGACGCGAGCGCCGACACCCACAGGACCAGCATAATGGCCACCGCCAACCTTGATTCCTTGTCTGCCATCAGTATCACTGCTTCAGTTTGGCGTCCGATCCAGTCTATGAGGCCTAGACGGGACAGGGCCTGCAGGCATGGTTATTAAAGGTGTACTAATTCCATAATTAATGGTGGAAGAGACGTCTTGTATTTTCTTAACTACCGAGATGATATTTTCTAGTGTTAATTTATGATCTTGCCCCCCCCCCTAATAAAAGATGTTGGTCATCCCATATGATTTGCAAGTGACACAAGTATAGTAATTACAACCAATAACTCCAACACATTCCAATCTTCAACAGAGGCAATTCAACTCAACATATGTGACTGGTTCTCAGCAAATAAATTAGTATTACATTGTAACAAAACCAACATAATACGACTTAAATCCTGCCCAAATTCAACGACGCAAATCTCAAGCGAAATAATTAACAACAGGTCCCTAATAGAAACAACAACCAAATTTCTTGGCTTATAAATCGATGATATATTAAATTGGGAAAATCACAGAGAGGGTTTGGAATTGAACGGGTTACATCAGCTGCTTGTCTATGCGGATTATGTCAATAAATTTTATAGAAGAAAATCCACAAACTATTAGGGAAAACACGGAAATTTTACTTGAAGCAAGTATACTTCGTCTTTTTGGCATTTACTTCCAAACCTATGACTATGTCTCGAGACCAGAATATAGTACGAAATGGAGATATAAAAATGGGAAATTTATACTTCAAAGAGGTGGAAAAATTCAAATATCTTGGAGCAACAGTAACAAATATAAATGACACTCGGGAGGAAATTAAACGCAGAAAAAATATGGGAAATGCCTGTTATTATTCGGTTGAGAAGCTTTTGTCATCTAGTCTTCTGTCAAAAAATCTGAAGTTAGAATTTATAAAACAGTTATATTACCGGTTGTTCTGTATGGTTGTGAAACTTGGATTCTCATTATGAGAGAGGAGGGTGTGTCAGAATAAGATTCTTAGGAAAATATTTGGGGCTAAGAGGGATGAAGTTACAGGAGAATGGAGAAAGTTATACAACACAGAACTGTACGCATTGTATTCTTCACCTTACATAATTAGGAACATTAAATCCATATGTTTGAGATGGGCAGGGCATGTAGCACGTATGGGCGAATCCAGAAATACATATAGAGTGTTAGTTGGGAGACCGGAGGGAAAAAGATCTTTGGGGAGGCGGAGAAGTAGAGAGAAGGATTATATAAAATAGATTTGAGGGAGGTGGGATATGACTATAGAGACTGGATTAATCTTGCTCAGGATAGGGACCAATGGCGGGCTTATGTGAGGGCGGCAATGAACCTCCGGGTTCCTTAAAAGCCAGTAACTAACTAATCATATTAAAGAAATTACTCCCAAACTAAATTCATCAAGTTGTTCCTATTAGATCTATGCAAGAGATAATAAAATATCAACACATTAAAAACAATATACTTTGCATACTTTCACTTGGTAATGAGTTTTGGAGTAACATTCTGGGGAAATTATGTACTTAGATACTTACTTAGTTACTGGCTTTTAAGGAACCCGGAGGTTCATTGCCGCCCTCACATAAGCCCGCCATCGGTCCCTATCCTGAGCAAGATTAATCCAGTCTCTATCATCATATCCCATCTCCCTCAAATCCATTTTAATATTATCTTCCCATCTACGTCTCGACCTCCCTAAAGGTCTTTTTCCCTCCGGCCTCCCAACTAACACTCTATATGCATTTCTGCATTCGCCCATACGTGCTACATGTCCTGCCCATCTCAAACGTCTGGATTTAATGTTCCTAATTATGTCAGGTGAAGAATACAATGCGTGCAGTTCTGTGTTGTGTAACTTTCTCCATTCTCCCGTAACTTCATCCCTCTTAGCCCCTAATATTTTCCTAAGCACCTTATTCTCAAACACCCTTAATCTCTGTTCCTCTCTGAAAGTGAGAGTCCAAGTTTCACAACCATACAGAACAACCGATAATATAACTGTTTTATAAATTCCAACTTTCAGATTTTTTGACAGCAGACTGGATGATAAAAGTTTCTCAACCGAATAATAACAGGCATTTCCCATATTTATTCTGTGTTTAATTTCCTCCCGAGTGTCATTTATATTTGTTACTGTTGCTCCCAGATATTTGAACTTCTCCACCTCTTCAAAAGATAAATTTCCAATTTTTATATTTCCATTTCGTACAATATTCTCGTCACGAGACATAATCATATACTTTGTCTTTTCGGGATTTACTTCCAATCCTATCTCTTTTCTTGCTTCCAGTAAAATTCCCGTGTTTTCCCTAATCGTTTGTGGATTTCCTCCTAACATATTCACGTCATCCGCATAGACAAGCAGCTGATGTAACCCGTTCAATTCCAAACCCTCTCTGTTATCCTGGACTTTCCTAATGGCATATTCTAGAGCGAAGTTAAAAAGTAAAGGTGATAGTGCATCTCCTTGCTTTAGCCCGCAGTGAATTGGAAACGCATCTGACAGAAACTGACCTATACGGACTCTGCTGTACGTTTCACTGAGACACATTTTAATTAGCCGAACTAGTTTCTTGGAAATACCAAATTATGTACTTAAATAGTAACAGTATATTTCTACTACAAAGAAGAGTAATTAGCAAAGCTCGGAACTTGGGGACTTGTGTGTCGTGTGCATGAGTAAGTTACAGGTACAACGTATACAAAGTTCACGCTGCAAGTGCTCAGGGACAGTCGTATGTACTAAGAACGTGGTCACATCGAATGGCAAGAAGACGAACGAAGAAACTGTGTCATGTCGAAGCAAATGACATTCAGAGAATTACAGGTAAACGGTCTGTCTGAGGAATGAGAAAATACGTGTTATTCGAATGGGTATTATAGAAGTTTGAAAATATATTTCTTAAATTTTAGGTACAGAATTTCGTGGAGGAATTCTGAGGAGATACATTATTTTCTTCGAATGAAGAGTTTATATTTTGTAAGTTGTGCCACACATAAACTAGAGCTGGAAACGGGCATTCATTGAAAGACATTGCAGTCTCTTAAATCGGTGGGAAATTTGTCCATAGCCTTGGATCAAGTCATAGTGGAACCTTCCCTAGTAGTGACATAGAAATTGAAAACTGTTTTCGAGAAAAATTTAGAATACTTATCTTTCTCAGATACGAACTCAGCTAGCAACTGCTGAAAATTGAAAAGGAAACAGTGACAGTGAAAACATTCAGTATTTTAAGTTTCCTCCCGTCACTTCATGTGACGTGGAAATAAGTTTCTTTCGTTTCAAATCATGTTTAACTAACAGACGAAGAAGTTATGGGTTCGAAAATCTTCGAATCCATGTAGTCATATACTGTAATAAAATGTACAGAGCAGAACTGTAAATTTGATATATTTTGCATGTTTATATATATATATATATATATATATATATATATATATATATATATTATATATATGCTATAAAATTACGTGTTTCAACCTACCATAATATTATCATTATGTTGTTCCAGCTAGGAACCACCTTTGTAGCAGACCTGACAGTACCTTCGTGCTGGAAGCGGGAGTTTGTTGACATTGAAGTCCGGTCGCTTAGCCACATTCAAAGACACAAGTCCCCAAGTTCCGAGCTTTGGTAATTAGAAGAAGTATGTAGGCAATATTACAAAGAGAAAGTACAGACAGATGGAGACTGGAAGAGATATTATGGGTACGCGAAGAGAGAAGTGGTACTTGGGCGTAGGGAGGAAATCAAATGTTAGAAAAGTTAAAATAGGTAATAAAAATGAAAATTTTGAGTACAGGTTGGGAAATATAACATATGTCTCACCTCCATAAGGATGAACAGCGATGCAAAGAAGAGCAGAGTACCCCATTCGACACGCGCCAGAACGCCTTCTATCTCCCGTTTGTCTGCCAGCACCAGTAGCAGGATGGCCCCCAGCAGCGCCGTCCAGCCCAGTGACAGATTGAGGTTCGGCACGGAGTGCAGGAAGAAGAGCACTACCACGAACAGCAGCGACACTCCGGACTTCACCAGCAATACTTTGTTTCGGATCGGGTACTGCGCACAACATACTTACTTTTAATTTAATATAGTAATGCCAGTTTTACAGCTATACACAGCTACATTATGACAGAGAATATTTACGAAAATTACAAAGAAACTGTTGTAAGAAGTTTTGTGGAATAGCTAAATGAAAGTACGAGGAGTGTTCTTAAAGTAAGTTCCAAAAGGGTGTAGTAAGTAAACAGGAAGATATTTACAAACCATTTTTGTTGCATTGTATTCCCCACACTTCAATTACTTCTCAACATAATCTCCACCATTATTGAGGCATTTATCGAGGCGTGGCACAAGTCTTTCTATCCCCTCATTGTAGAATTCGCCTGCCTGCGATGTGAACCACTCTCGCACTGCTGTTTTCACTTCACCGTCGCCATCAAAACGTTAGCCACCGAGGAACTTCTTGAGGTGCAGGAAGAGATGAAAGCCACTCGGAGCCAAATCCGGGCTGTAGGGGGAATGGTCCATTTATTCCCAGCCAAATTTCGAGATGAGATTTTGGGTGCCACGAACTGTGCGTGGCCATCTCCTGACCATTCCATCACTAATGGCATCATCACCATACACCTCACAAAGTTTACGATGAATGTCAGCTGCTTTGATGTTCCTCACATTCAAGAAACTGATAACAGACCGCATCTCACAGTCGGCGGGGTGCTCGATCACTTTAAACATTTCAACTGATCACAACCAACCACACACACGGACTGAAGCTCTGAAATTGCATGAACAGCTTGCCTGAGGACTGAAGAAGAAAACACGCATGAGCAAAATAACGATTGCAGCGATGCGACGGCTATAATTGAAAACGGAACTTACTTTAAGAACACGCCTCGTATCTATTTCGAAATAAATTACACGGCCTCAAATACAGGGACATCATTTTATTTTTACTAACATTTTTAATATTAACCTGGCTATACCTTTAGAGAACCGGAAACACCGTTCGCTATCCCCTTCCACGACTGGAGTTCGATGATACTGGCGTAAAACACAAACAAATCACTTTACTAGGTATAGGAGGGAAGAAAAGTAGTTCATCCATTTACGTAAACTAGGAAATATCGCGATTTTGAGTTCGATAATTTTCATTAGGTTTTTGTTTAATCAAAATGCAGTACTGTATTAAAAATAAGTGTTTTTACTCACAAACTGAGTTATCCATGCGAACGTATTCATTATTCAGTGTTGGTGTTGTTTTCTAATGCTAGGCGTTTGACAATAAAGTCATTTGACCTCTTGCACTCCAATATTTTTCAAAGATATTATCATGACCAGCCACTGAAGCACAGATTTTGAGGTGTTCCGAATCCATTTCTTGGTTTGAGTTGCACAATGGACAGTTAGGGGGCTGATATATTCCAATTCTATGCAGGTGTTTAGCCAAACAATCATGGCCTGTTGCCAATCTAAATGCAGCTACAGACGATTTTCGTGGTAAATCGGGAATTAACTGTGGATTTTGATGCAGAGAGTTCCATTTTTTCCCTTGAGATTGTGTTATCAAATTTTGTTTGTTGAAGTCTAAGTATGTAGATTTAATAAATCTCTTCACAGAGTAATACGTAGATTTAGTAACAGGTCTGTAAGTAGCAGTGCTGCCCTTCTTTGCTAATGCATCCGCATTCTCGTTTCCCAGGATTCCACAATGGGATGGTATTCATTGGAATACAATTCTTTTATTGAGTGTTATAATTGCTTTTTTAAGAATGGCAGTCTTCTTCCTCCAATCTTGAGTATCTTCTGGTGTTTTGCTATGTTCTGCTTTGGTTCTTGCAGTAATGTCAATGTTACAGCTATATACTGTAATATTATGATGGGGAAGATTTAAAGCCCATTCACAATGAAAATTAAACACAACCGTAACATAAACACAGAAGTTTGCGGCCAGGTTATCAAATGGGATCATTCACAATGATTTACATAAACATTAACATAAACATTGCCGTTAGACGTTAACATGAAAGTTTGCAAACTCCAAACTTTCATGCTTATGCTTACGTGATTTGCAAACGGTACACAATCGTGGAGCGCTGATGTATATGACGGAATATGAGGAAATGGCGTCGTTGTTACGTTTCCATGGTTACCAAGTATCTTAGCGGTTATGTTAATGTTCCCTTCGTGAATGTTCTTGATTTTACCGTAACGTTTAAGACTCATTCAGAATGAAAATTAAAACATAACGTAAGCGTTAACTTAAGAATGTAAACGTTACGGTAAAATCAAGAAGTCATACCATCATTCACGATGGGAACATAAACATAACCGCAAACATACTTGGTAACCATGGAAACTTAACAACGACGCCATTTCCTTATATTCTGTCGTATACTTCAGCGCTCCACGATTGTGTTCTGTTTGCAAATCACGTAAGCATAAGCATGAAAGTTTGGAGTTTGCAAACTTTCATGTTAACGTCTAACGGCAATGTTTATGTTAATGTTTATGTGAATCATTGTGAATGATCCCATTTGATAACCTGGCCGCAAACTTCTGTGTTTATGTTACTGTTATGTTTAATTTTCATTGTGAATGGGCCTTTACATTTTTTAAGTTAACGCTTACGTTATGTTTAATTTTCATTGTGAATGAGCCTTTACGAAAATTACAAAGAAACTGTTGCAAGAAGTTTTGTGGAATAGCTAAATGAAAGTATCTATTTCGAAATAAATTACATAGCCTCAAATATTTATCTAATTGTGATGTTTCGTTAACCATAACTCCTGCAACTCTTGTCAAATGTTTATTCATGAACTTCAAACTGCAGGTGGTCTCAATTTATGCTCTCTTCTTTCGAAGCAAACTATAGAACGGCAATAGGAAAATAGACAGTGTTTCAAAAGTGTTGGTAAAAAAATTAGAGATGAGAAGTAAAACCGAAGAGAAGCAAACAAGTTTCAGTAAACTTGAGTCCGCAAATTAACAGTTTACGAGATTATGTCATTTTTTATGGCTAGGACCGCCAGTGAACCGAACGTCTGGATAAGGTAAAGCGGCAACATTCATGCTTCGTATGCATTCCGCACTCTCTGCATCCAATTTCCTTAGTGATATCTAAACAAACGATATGCTGAACGGTGGATAGGTAGAGGAGGACCAGTACCTAGATCACCTGATTTAAATCCTTTGGATGTTTATGCATGGCGCTATGCAAAAAAAAAAATCTAGTTTACACAACAGACATCACCACACCTGAAGAACTGCAGCATCGGATTGTAGATGCCTTCCAGCAAATGAAGAATGACCCAGGACTGCTGGAGGTATTCTTGGGTCTTTGAGGAGAAGGCTAGACGCATTCATGTACATGGTCAGAATTTTAGACATCTGCTGTAAAATTCTTCAGTTAACATGTTCATACTCTACTGCAGCGGTGGCGAAAATTTAATCGTGCGCCCGTACAGAGCACCTATTGAAGGAGGCGGACACCCGAAGGGGAAGTGAAGTAACTGACTTATTAACGGAATTTCATTTTCCTTATGTCAAGCACCTAAATATAATTTTATAGGGTATAAGGTTACAAACTAATGTTTAGAACGTGTAACGAAGAAAGAAATGAACAAGAAAACATAGGACACATTATCACAACCTAAAATTAACTGTCTCTGCGACAGAGTTTCAAAATCAGGAATTATGTCACTTACTGCCAGTCGTAGTTGATCACGAAGGCATTTGTCAGTCGTGATCTAAATTTAGCTTTTATTATTTTCATTGTTGAAAATAATTTTTCACAGACGTAAGTTGTAGCGAACATCGCTTAAACAGAGCAAGCGAAAGAACGAAGCTTCGGATATTTATTTCTTGGCAAAGATTTGAAAAGTTCAACATTTGTCAAGTCCTTACAGCTTTCATTTAACATCATATTGCAAATCTGTGAGTTTAAATTGAAGACCTAATCGCATTATTCGTACATCTGTTGAAAAAGGATCGAAATAATAATAATAATAATAATAATAATAATAATAATAATAATAATAATAATAATAATAATAATAATAATAACAATAATGACACAACCTTTTAATGTTTCATGAGTAACATGTAGTATAATGCTGTTTTATGTTATACAACCGTTTTCCTCGTAATACTTGGGAACAAATCATACATTTAATATTCTCACCATATTGGCAGGAAAAAATGCGTCCTCCCATCCTACTTGAAACTTTCGTTTTTGTAGAGGTACATGGTTTCGAGAGTGACATTGCGACGATACGCCACTCGCAGGTCAGAGACAAATACAAATGGAACGGAGTTTGACTCCAGTGAGTGATGGGGTGGGGCTTGGGGGAGCAAGAGACATGAACAGCTATCATTGCGAGCTACAATGTGCTCGTGAGTCGCATTTTCGCCACGGCTTCTCTACTGTAACTTGTTTATTCACAAACTTTACTGTTGTTCAAACAAAGAAGTTCTTTTTGTACGGGGTGGAAAAAATAAAACTGGCCAGCGGAAAATATATATTATGAAATATATGAATTTATATGTGTAAGACTGACGCGGAAATAATAATAATAGTTTTAGTTTTATTTTCCCTGGCAGAGTTAAGGCCATCAGGCCTTCTCTTCCACTCAACCAGGATCAAATCACATACAGAAAAATACATACCGGTATACAAATATGAACTTAAAAATAATAATAAACATAATTGAGTAAAAGAGAGAGATTAAATACATATGCACAATCAGCATTAACTTTGAAATAACAACAATAAAAAAAATATATGTAATAAAAAAAGAGACTGAATACATAATCACAAACAGAAAAATACATTCTAGTATACAAGTATTAAATTAAAAGAAAAAAAAATTAATACATATGAATATAATCTCACAACTAGAGGAATAGTACAATTAGTATGATCAACACAGCACGTGTTACATTGAGACAATGACAATTATCTAGATAATAGTGTTAATGGAGAAATAAAGTAATGACTGTGTAAAATAATAATAATAATAATAATAATAATAATAATAATAATAATAATAATAATAATAAATTATACCTAAAAACTAGTTCTGTGCATTTAAAATATTTCTAAACAACCTAATTTTAAACAACTGAGGACTAAGACTACCCCTGATTTCCAGCGGCAGCGAATTCCATGAGCGGGCCATGGCTATTGAGAAAGAACTTGAGTACAGAGATGTCTGATGACGTGGTATAGATAGCAACAGATTGTGCTGTGAACGTGTATTACGATTATGATGTGAAGCTAGGAGAGTAAACCGAGAGGCAATGTAGTTGGGTGTGGAATCATGTATAATTCGATATAGCAAGCAAAGAGAATGTACTAATCGTCGATCTTGCAAGCGGAGCCAGGAGAGTCGTAGAAAATATTCCGATATATGATCATGTCTGCGGATATTGAAAATAAATCGGACGCAGACATTATGTACACGTTGAAGTTTTTGAGAAAGTTCAGCACTTAGGTCACTATATAAAACACCACAATAGTCAAAGTGAGGCATTACAAGGGTCTGTACTAGAATTTGTTTTAGTTTAGTAGGAAGGAAATTTTTCAGGCGTTTCAAAGAATGCATGATAGAGAAAACTTTTCTACAGATATATCTGATTTGCGTATTCCAGTTCATATTAGAGTCGAAATAGATGCCGAGGTTTTTTACAGTAGCATTCAAAGGAATTATTTTGTTGTTGAGAGAGACAGGCTGAAGGGCGTTCATAGTAACAGAGGATAAAAGCCTTTGCTGCCCCAAGATAATGGCTTGGGTTTCGTCTGGATTGATATTTAGCCCATATTTTCTTGCCCAATTATTAATTGACAAAAGATCGTCATTGAGGCTGACCCTGACAATGTAGAAAAACGTGATTTCGATGCAACAATGGATTGCTGTCACATGTCCGCGCATCTCCCGCATGCTCTGTCCCGAGCTTCTCTGTGTCATTACCAAAGCTCGGAACTTGGGGACTTGTGTCGTGTGCATGAGTAAGGTTACAGGTACAACGTACACAAAGCTCACGCTGCAAGTGCTCAGGGACAGTCGTGTGTACTAAGAAAGTGGCCACAACTAATGACAGGAAGACGGACTGGACAGGAAGAAACTGTTATGTCGAAGCCAATGACATTCAGAGAATTAAAGGTAAACGGTCTGTTTGAGGAAATAGAAAATACGTGTTATTTCGAATGGGTATTATAGAAGTTTGAAAATACATTTTGTTTCAAATTTAACCCTTAACTGGTATCTATGGGTCAATATAGACCCATATTGCTTGATATCGTAATGTACACTTAAAAAGCGATACCAGTTGAGGGTTAAGATACAGAATTTCGTGGAGAATTCGGAGGAGATACATTATTTTTTTCGAATGGAGAGTTTATATTTTGTAAGTTGTGCCACACACAAACTAGAGGCTAGAAACGGAATTCATTGAAAGGCATTGTAGTCCCTCAAATTGTAGAAAAGTCTGTCCATAGCCAAGGATCGAGACGTAGAGGGGCTTGCCCTGGTAGTGACACACTAATTGAAAACTATTTTCGAGAAAAATTTAGGATATACTTATCTTTCTCAGATACGAGATCAGCTAGCAACTGCTGAAAATCGAACAGAAAACAGTAACAGTGAAAACATTCAGTATTTTAAGTCTGCTACCGAAAAATCTTCGAATGTAGATAGTCATACACTGTAATAAAATGTACACAGCAGAACAGCAAATTTGATATATTTCTCATGTTTATTTTTATTATATATATGCTATGAAATTACGTGTTTCAACCTACCATAATATTATCAATATGTTTTTGCAGCCAGAAACCACTTTTGTAGCAGACCTGACAGTACCTCCGTGCTGGAAGGGGAGTTTGTTGACATTGAAGTCCGGTCGCTTAGTCACGTGCAAAGACACAAGTCCCCAAGTTCCGAGCTTTGGTCATTACGTTTGAGTAATTGAGAGGAGCAGACGTGTTTAGTGGCCAGTTGAATGCAACACAAAATGGTGCTCACGATAAAACAACGCGTGTTCATTGTCGAGTGTTATGCGAAGCACAATTCATGGAAAAGGTGTGCGGAACTGTTCGCGCAAGAGTTTCAGACTAGACGTGTCTTGGTAAAACCTCCAGCAAAGGCTCCAATGCAAAATTTAGTGGCAAAATGGCTTGCAACGCACTCTGTAGCGAATAAAAACCGTAACTATCCGAAAAGAGTTCGAACATCAGAAAACATTAGACTAGAGTGCAGGAAAACCTGGAACAAAGTCCGACGAAATCGCAACGCCCCGTTCATCTGTGCAAGTGGGAATTAAGAGAACGTCGTGTCAAAACATTATCAGAAAGGACCTACATACATAACTATAAATATATATATATATATAAATGTAAATATTACAGATTTTCCGGACCAGTTTTATTTTGCCCACCCTGTATACGTTTAATCATATTTCTGTGGTGTTGAAGCCAAAATTATGAATTTTACTAACTCGTGATTGATAAATGAAATAAAATTGTCACTACTTTTGTTGGAATTAATAGGCTACTGGGTATTCAGCGGACCCCAACTAGCACGAAATGGAATTATCTCGTAAACGCTTAATTTAAGGAATTTTTGTGTTTCTCTTAGTTTTTACTTTTCATCCCTAATTTTTTACGATCACTTTTGAAACATCCTGTATAATTGACGTTGTTATTCACGATGGAATTATCCATCAGTCTAGACGAATTTCACTCGTGCTAATCATTCTCTCCGGCATCTTAATTTCGCTTTTCAACTCTTATTTCTTTCAATGAAGATTATTTCCAACTTGTAGTCTGCAAACAGTTATGACAAGAAATATTCGTTAAGCACAAATAAATTACGACAGTTGTGATATTACTGGTCACATGTAGCACTCTAAGGACTATACTACACGAACGTTAAAAACGTTGCGTTGACAACGTTCTTTTATAGGAACTTCGTTTTTGGTAATATGATCGCGTGTATAATCGCATGACTATACTACACAAGCGTTAAAAATGCTAAGTTTGGTTGCGTTGCTTCGACATTGGAAAGTTTCAACGCAGAGGTCTGGTTTGGCAACGCCATCTTTTGCAAACGTATTCATACTACATGTGCGTCACCAACGCAACGTCAACAACAGACTGGATATTGTCAAGAAAATGCAGTTTTTACCACCTACTCTTGGTGAGAATGAAACCATTTCGAATAAACCTCCACCTAAGCAAGAAGACATGCCGGATGGTATTATTTCTCAGGCTACTTCGGGTCATGAGAGTAATGTAAACGATACCCAAACAAAATCGGACCATCTCTTCGCTCAATAGGGACAGGAAGAAAAGAAAAATCTGAAAATATTCTAGTAACTGCAACAAGGGATATTACAAATATATTATCTGAGAGCATGGCCATACAAAGAGAAGACAGAGAAAATGACAAGGATGAAAACAAAGCTTACCTATTATCATTTGTCAAAATCATGGACAATTTACCTCCAGAGCTTGCAATTGAAGCCAGTTTCAAAGTTTCTGAAGTGTTCAGAAACCTGGTTGTCGAGCAATGAGCAACATCAAGAATGTCCCAATTGTCAGATATGTCGAGTGTTATTGCCGATGGTTCAAATGGTTCTGAATTCATTGTTAATTTCAGTCAGTACTGATTTCTGCAGCTTGTAATGTTCTTAATTTTCAACATATTATGCATAAAATAAAAATATAATCATTACAAATTAAGGCAAATTTTATTACTTACCTTAATGTTACAACCAGCTTTTCGACAGGATAAATTGATTTCCTCATTACAGTACCAGTTTTCCTAATTTTATGAGAAATTAAATTCAAAAGATCATCAAAACTTTTTATTGACATTCTGTAATAAAGAAAAAACTTGTCAGGATACTGTCGGTGATTTTCAATTCTTTCAGGATGAATTCACCATCTCCTTTTCCTCTTTTTTTTTTTAGACAGACTTATAAATTGAACACATAGCAGAGCTACATACGCAACTTGTATAACATCCATTGCAGTTCTGAAACCAAACACAGCGTCCCTAACGCAACGTGTAGTTAATACATTTTTATTGCGTTACCAACGCCTGTCAACGCAACATTTTTAACGTTCGTGTAGTATAGCCCTAACTCTCATTCATCATTTGTTATGTATTTCACATCTTTCACTTGTTACTTACCAAGGCTGTGAGCTCTTCCAACGTAGTCTTGTATGTATCCACAGCAATACTGTAAGAAAAAAAAATGTTGGCTATAATGTAGAACAGTCTTACGATGGTGACTAGTAATTTCGAGCTAGAGCTCTTCTATGCCCGCTGCGCGCGCGCGGAGTTATTTTACCTGTAAACATTGCTAAAGGATGTACAGATCTTAGAACACAGCGTATCATGACGGAACGGAAGCGCTTAAAGCTTTCAAGGAAGAGTGGAAGATACAATATTTATGCTCCGAGCATGGTGATGAAGTCCAGTGTTTGTTGTGTAAAAAAATATAATTTGCAAAAAAAAAAAAAGCAACATAAAACGGCATTATGAGACAACATGAAAAAAATATACAAACATTATTCAGGAGAAGAGAGAAATAAATTGATTTCGGAATTGACATCGAAGGTAAATTAATTTACATTTGGGTCAGTAGATTGTATCTAGATTCCTTTTATTTCTTTATTTTAAATGTATTGTTGATGTTTTATTTGTTGCTTGTTTCTGGATATTTACTTTTATTAGACTACGTGTTTCTTTAATTTAGAAGTAATATTTTATCTTTGATTGCACTTTAACTTATACTATTACTAAGCTCAAAAAGCTAATTCACTTTTATTCCAATAACTATTTTCAAGATTTTGAGCAAATATGAACTAAACATTTTAAAAACTTTGATGCAAGGAGCTTTTTTAGTAACGTCAATATAAAATATACTTAAAACTATAATTTCAAAACTATTAGACCTAATTGCACAAAATTTTGTACAGATGATATTATTATAGATCTGTTTATATATTTTAAATTTCACAAATTTTGGCCGAAAATTGTGGAAGTTTTAAAAGTCATACATATTCCCTTAAATTATTGACCCCAAAAAGTACGTTGGCTCTCAATATCTTAATTTAATCAATTTGTTTTTTCATGTTACGTGCATCTCACAAATCACTCTAAGAAAACTCATTACATAATCACGACTGAAGAGTAAGGACTACATTTTACAATCACACAATCAATATACTCTATTTCAATCAATATTGTCGTTATTATTTTTTCAACAGATACTCAAAAGTACTTACAGATCACACACGTCGAGCAGGTAGACCCTATTAGTTTTTCCTAACCAATGAAATGAAGTATTTACATAATAAATAATTGCTTTTAACAAGAAAATGGTTTACATACAATTAACTTTTCCTATTTCTCTTTTTGTTCCTAAAAAAAACCTTTCCTTCGCGATTTTTTTCATACATGTACATGTATATTAAATAACTGAGTAATTAGCCCTATTACATAGCCAGAAATTTAGTAACGTAAGTTATTGTAGTAATTGCTGCCTTTATTCGCTGCATGTGCATGTACATTACTGATGTCTACGTTACGACGCTATGTAGTGGATGCGCTATGCGCTCGTGATCAAGGTCGAGCTCTTCTACCATGATTGGGAGCTAATATTGTCTCATCCCTGATGTAGAACATTAGTCTCGAGAAATTTCCTAAAATTGAAGGCAATTTACTTACCTGCCAGTCGTAATTCTCCGTTTAAGTTCGTTTGCTAGGCGACGAACTTTCTTCAGCAAAGATACTCGAACTGTATCCTCGTCTTTGGAGTAAGAGGATAACGACGCTGCTGCCCTCTGCCAAACAGATATTTCGTGACGCAGTTCTGGAGTAACAAAAAAAATTCAATATAAATTAATCGTCAAAATGCACTGCACAAAATAATAAGTATTAAAAAAATAATAAAGTAATCAGTCACTAGATTTCTGGACATTTGCAGCGTTATCACAAATGTAGGAACATCATTTTCTCATTTCGAAAGATTACAGTTCAGACCAAGTGGTCTATATATTATAGTCCTCTTGATTCAGACGTAACTGCAAAAAGTTTGATATTTTCGCTCTCTCACCACGTTGTACACTGCGGTATGCTCGCTACCAGTGACCGGGCCGTACCGAGTCATTTGAAACAAAAGAGAAGCGATATGTTGCTAGTAAAATTCGTGATTATATTCTTTAAGAATTTACTACAGTTTATTACAAAGTTTTGCTAATATAGTGCTGTTTTTAATGCACTACAAGAAAATGAAGATTTTGAAATATAATACATTATCAGAGTGAAATAAAGAAGAAAAATATGTGGTCCAGGAAATCTAGCTAAAATCGACGAATGTAAATTTGGGAGCAAACTTAGCCATAGAGATAAGTAATTATAGCTGCTTTGGCGTCGTATTTTTTATCCAGGGTAAATAACTCTTCTTTTACGAAAATACTCCCAGCGGTCGGAAAACAAAAATATTACAAGTGCCACATAAAGTGTTCCGTGATGTTGGCAATATTGTGTACTTGGTTCTCATCGTAACGACACGGTTCAAGATTCCGCACCAATTCTCCAGATTACTTCAACCATATTTTTAATTACTCCAAACAAATTACTCATTGTTTGAAAATATCTCTAAATTTTTAAGCAATTATTATTATTATTATTATTATTATTATTATTATTATTATTATTATTATTATTATTATATACAGTCATTACTTTATTTTTCCATTAACATTAATATCTAGGTAATTGTCATTGTCTCAATGTAACCCGTGCTGTGCTGATCATACTAATTGTACTATTCCTTTAGTTGTGAGATTATATTCATATGTATTAATTCTTTTTTTTAAGTTAATACTGTTTACTAGATGTATTTTCCTGTTTGTGATTATGTATTCAGTCTCTTTTTTAATTATTATTTTTAAGT
This sequence comes from Periplaneta americana, assembly GCF_040183065.1. Classification (NCBI taxonomy): domain Eukaryota; kingdom Metazoa; phylum Arthropoda; class Insecta; order Blattodea; family Blattidae; genus Periplaneta; species Periplaneta americana. The sequence continues at coordinate 160,669,785 of NC_091122.1, read as the reverse complement.
TAATACTGATTGTGTATATGTATTAAATCTCTCTTTTTATTTTATTATTTTTATTATTATTATTATTATTATTATTATTATTATTATTATTATTAAGTTAATATTTGTATACCGGTATTATTTTTCTGTATGTGATTTGATCCTGCTTGAGTGGAAGAGAAGGCCTGATGGCCTTAACTCTGCCAGGGAAAATAAAAACTATTATTATTATGTAACATTATCAAGGAGTAGTGGCCCGTAGGTCTTACTGTAAGTGAAGTTCAGACACATAAGAGGAAAGCTTACCCTATAGATTCACTTATAATAATATACATTCAGACTTATTTTTCGCAGCGAATTCTCATATTAATTTCCTGTTGAAATCTGGAATCCTATGTACCATTACTTTTGGTATATGCATACGATTACTATAGTAATTTCTGCATCATCGTTTACGAAATTCATCCATAATTCCATAAATAGCACTCAAAATGGTCGCCATGACTTCTAATACAGACTTCTAAGCTCAGCATCATGGCCTTACGTCAATTCATGTGGTCAATTGACCATTTTCTGATTAGAATACGGGTCTATTTTTACCAGAAATTCAATAGCAAATAAATACCGGTACCAACAAATTTCAATATCAAATAATCTCGAATCTTCCACTATCCCTCATTTTGAGTTAAGGGGAGAGGATGGTATTTTTTTTTAACTTTTTTCCCATTTGGTGTAAAATATTAATTTTTTGTATGTAGAGAGCTCATAGCTGTGGCAACTCAACCAAATAAAAATATTTTGAAGGCCCAAATTTGAAGAAAATATATATATATATATATATATATATATATATATATATATATATATATATATATATATATACGCAATGCAGGATTGTACTAAAACCGATATATCTAAAACCGTTTTTAAAGATAGTTTCAAACAGTTTTTTGCAATATATTTGCAAACGCATGTTCTACAAACTGTCTGTAACAGAATTTTGATATTAGTCCCTACGTTTGCAAAATAGCAATTAAAACTTAATAACAATTTTCTGATTTCCTTTCTTGCAAACAAACGGACGTATTTTTTAAATGAAATCAATTAACAAAATTCTGTTACAGACAAAAGTTTCCTAGTAGTCTAAAGAATGTGTGTTCTAAATTCCATGCATATATATTTAATAGTTCAGAAATTATATCCATTTTTGTCTGGCAATATAGCAAAAAAAAAAAAAAATGAAGTTACTGGAAACTAGAGTTGGGACGATTCGTGAACGAATCGTTCATTCGAACGACTAATAATAAAGAATCGTAAGAATCGATTCGTGGTATCAACGAATCGTCGTTCAAAAGAATCGTAACGAATCGGCGTGGTATCGTAACCCACGATTCTATTAGTTGTTTGATGTAACCTGTCAACGGACATTTCCGAACCGTGTCGAATGCTCCCGAGCAAGAGTGAAATCAAAATATGTACTGCATTTGTTAAGTATGGAAAATAATGAACACAAACCTGAAATTTGCATAGTTAAATAGAGACGTAATGCAAAAAATGTACTTCATAATAAGGTTCAGTTGATAAATTATAATTTAGAGACATTATCTTGGGTAATTTTGTAGACTAATGGAGGTCATACTGAATGGTTCCAACCAATGAGAAAGAGAGAATCCAATGTCTCGCCTCTTATGCCATCTATGCGAGAGATGTAGAACGTTTTTGTTCTACGCGTGGTTTGCAAAGGAAAGTGTCTTGCGACGATTCAAAAGAATAGTTGGAATCGCAGACTGGGAAGAATCGTGAACTAGTTGACGATTCAAAAGAATAGTTGGAATCGCAGACTGAGAAGAATCGTCAACGAATCGTTAGAATCGATTCGTAATGTGTGATTGAATCGTTGGAATCGACTTCTGAAAAAGAATCGTGTTGCCCAACTCTAATGGAAACCGATAAAAGCGGGCGTGTGATTTAAAAATCCATGAATTTAAAAATGACGTATCAACATGCGATAAGGCCACAAATACCCACAAAATGTTATGCAATGCATTCCACACATATCAAAGAGTATTTTAATGAAATTTTTTTTTAATTTAATTTACCGGAAACAACAATAAAAGTGGGAGAGTGATTTAAAAATCCATAACGCAGGAAGTTTAAAAATGGCGACTCAACATCCGATAAGGGCACAAATACCCACAAAATGTTATGCAATGCATTCCACACATATCAAAGGGTATTTTAATGAAATTTTTTTTTTAATTTAATTTACCGGAAACAACAATAAAAGTGGGAGAGTGATTTAAAAATCCATAACGCAGGAAGTTTAAAAATGGCGACTCAACATCCGATAAGGGCACAAATACCCACAAAATGTTATGCAATGCATTCCACACATATCAAAGGGTATTTTAATGCATTTTTTTTAATTTAATTTACCGGAAACAACAATAAAAGTGGGAGAGTGATTTAAAAATCCATAACGCAGGAAGTTTAAAAATGGCGACTCAACATCCGATAAGGGCACAAATACCCACAAAATGTTATGCAATGCATTCCACACATATCAAAGGGTATTTTAATGAAAAAAAATTTTTTGAAAATTTAATTTACCGGAAACAATAATAAGAGTGGGCGAGTGATTTAAAAATCCATAACGCAGGAAGTTTAAAAATGACGACTCAGCATCCGATAAGGGCACAAATACCCACAAAATGTTATGCAATGCATTCCACACATATCAAAGGGTATTTTAATGCATTTTTTTTTAATTTAATTTACCGGAAACAACAATAAAAGTGGGAGAGTGATTTAAAAATCCATAACGCAGGAAGTTTAAAAATGACGACTCAGCATCCGATAAGGGCACAAATACCCACAAAATGTTATGCAATGCATTCCACACATATCAAAGGGTATTTTAATGCATTTTTTTTAATTTAATTTACCGGAAACAACAATAAAAGTGGGAGAGTGATTTAAAAATCCATAACGCAGGAAGTTTAAAAATGGCGACTCAACATCCGATAAGGGCACAAATACCCACAAAATGTTATGCAATGCATTCCACACATATCAAAGGGTATTTTAATGAAAAAAAATTTTTTAAAAATTTAATTTACCGGAAACAATAATAAGAGTGGGCGAGTGATTTAAAAATCCATAACGCAGGAAGTTTAAAAATGACGACTCAGCATCCGATAAGGGCACAAATACCCACAAAATGTTATGCAATGCATTCCACACATATCAAAGGGTATTTTAATGCATTTTTTTTTAATTTAATTTACCGGAAACAACAATAAAAGTGGGAGAGTGATTTAAAAATCCATAACGCAGGAAGTTTAAAAATGGCGACTCAACATCCGATAAGGGCACAAATACCCACAAAATGTTATGCAATGCATTCCACACATATCAAAGGGTATTTTAATGAAAAAAAATTTTTTGAAAATTTAATTTACCGGAAACAATAATAAGAGTGGGCGACTGATTTAAAAATCCATAACGCAGGAAGTTTAAAAATGACGACTCAACATCCGATAAGGGCACAAATACCCACAAAATGTTATGCAATGCATTTCACACATATCAAAGGGTATTTTAATGATTTTTTTTAAATTTAATTTACCGGAAACAACAATAAAAGTGGGAGAGTGATTTAAAAATCCATAACGCAGGAAGTTTAAAAATGACGACTCAACATCCGATAAGGGCACAAATACCCACAAAATGTTATGCAATGCATTCCACACATATCAAAGGGTATTTTAATGAATTTTTTTTTTAATTTAATTTACCGGAAACAACAATAAAAGTGGGAGAGTGATTTAAAAATCCATAACGCAGGAAGTTTAAAAATGGCGACTCAACATCCGATAAGGGCACAAATACCCACAAAATGTTATGCAATGCATTCCACATATATCAAAGGGTATTTTAATGAAAAAAATTTTTTTTGAAAATTTAATTTACCTGAAACAACAATAAAAATGGGAGAGTGATTTAAAAATCCATAACGCAGGAAGTTTAAAAATGGCGACTCAACATCCGATAAGGGCACAAATACCCACAAAATGTTATGCTATGCATTCCACACATATCACAGAGTATTTTAAAGAATTCTTTTTTTTTTTCTTTTTTTTTTTTTTCTTTTTTTTTAAGTTGCTCATTTTTTCACCAAAAATACCATCCTCTCCCCTTAATAGGTGATAATCAGCAAGTTTGAGCTACATACCCACATGAACCAATATCGCTACTTTTCAGCAAAATGTGTGCTGAAGTTTGAAGTCTGAAGACGTCACAATTCAACGTACCTCGCACATCCTGCGGCTCTGTGTACCTCAGTGTGCTGATGTCTCGGAACAAGAACCTCAAGCACAGGTACGTGGTAAACGCCACGCAAAGGATGCCCACGCTCATGTGTATTACGAATATGTTGAAGTCCACACCCTGTAAACAACAATACACGTGTGCCATAATAAGCCGATTGCGCACGATATTGGCTGTAACATCCTGTTTATAATGCTAGGACGGCATAAAACGAAGTTATTTATTTTTATGCTCGATCATGCCGAAATGTAGTAATTATACACCTGGTAGCAACCCTTTAATGGACCTCATTAAAGTACACCTATTCATTAAAGTTCAGATGTTCCACCAATCATAAAATACCATTGTAGCAATATGAAAGCGCAAGTATCGATTATTCTCGGATATGCAATCGAAAGACAACTAGCGCGAGATTAGCGTTACTATTACTATAATAATTAGCGTTAATTTTAAATAATATTCAAATAAATTCAATTTGTCATCTCGTTTTTCAATGTCTAATTCAATTTCAAGGTTATATCAAGATTAATGTTTATTTTACTCTCTAGATTATATCAAGGTCAATGTCGACATTTGTTTCTCGGAAAAAAATCAATATTTTCGCGTCTGCGCACATCTCACAATTTACGAGGTATTGCACAAGGTCAGTTCCGCTCCTCAGTCAGATAAGAATAACATGAATATTTATGAATAATTTCAAGTCAGAAATATGGTCGAGCATAAAAAGTCGTATGAAACTTTGACTATAATAGTAATTAAGACGCTCGTATGAAAATTATGATACTCGCTTGCGCTCGTTTCATAAACATACTCGCGTCTTAATTACTACCATTATAGGCTCATTGCATAATGTACTGTTGTGTGTGTGAGCGCATTTATATGCTAATGATAAGAGTAATATTTAACTATGAATTGGCTTATTTTATCGCCCAAAGAAATCGTTTTATCTCAGCCTATAAGTAGCAGTAACAGTAATGAGAATGATAACTACAAGATCACTACTTATCTTTAGGAAGAAACTTTTTTTCCCCGTATGTATTTTAGGAAATGCTCTAGGCCAGAGATGGGCATCGTGCCTCGCTTGAGAATTTGTGCCTCACTGACCTTCACAGAGCTTATCGCTCTGAGTGACATCTTCACATTACCCCTTCCTCCCTCACGTAGTTTCTAGGCGTGGGCAGGTTCTATATCAGTTTCATAAGCAATATCAGTGGTGGCATAATGGCATTATCAAAGCAGTGTGTACGCGTTAGAAAACGATTATTTCTTGAGAAATGGGAGGAAGAGTTTTGTTGCTGTTTAGAAGGGGAGAACATACAATGTATGTTATGGTCGAAAATCCTATTAGGCATTAATAAATTTAATATACAACGACATTACTTCTTATGTCATAAAGAACATTCTGAATTAGAAGGTAAGACAAATTAAATGTAATTTTTCGTACTATGCCGAAGAAAATTTATGAGCTTAAAATTTGCATAGTATACTAAATACGACATTATACCTTAAACACGCTCCATTAAAAGGTAGCCTACGAGGAATTAAATGTTGTTTGTACGTATTATTTCCAAAAGAAATTGATTAAGAAATATGTCAAATGTGCGTAGAAAACGAAATATGATTTTCTAAAATTATTTTAGGTCGAGAACGTGCAAATCTATTAAGTAATCTTCAGAAACGCCAGAATATTCAAGAAAATAAACGTAGACAACGTGATGGAATATTATTGGCTAGTTACGCAATTTCTCGCCTGTGATTTAAATCAGTTCAGCGACGGAGAAACAGTAAAGAGGTTTATGATTAAAGCTGCCGAATTAATTTGCCAAATTGAATAAAAGTTTTCGAGTCTCTCACGTTAACCAAGCGCTTTCCTAATAATTCGCCACTGACCGCCTTAGCGATTACGATAAGGTGACGCAGGTCACAGCAGTTTATATTTCCCATCCTACTCTGCAGTCTCCTCTCCTAGTAAACAAAATATTTCAAATCGAGTGCCTCACGTAACCAAAAATTGTGCCCATGCATGCTCTAGGCCTATATTACATTTAAAACCTTTAAATTATGCAGCAAAGTACGTTAAAATGTAACTACATGTATCTCAGCTAGGGTACGTACAGCTTCGATAACGTCCGAGTTGGACGCTATAATGACGTTGGGTGGGTCTCCGACGGGGGTGATGCTGCCACCGATGTTGGAATAGATGACTATGGCCATCAACACGGGTACAGGGTTCAGCTCCATGACCTCACACAACCTGCGTCACAGATCACAAGAGAACAATTTTCAACCTTTCTATTATGACGCAGAAAACTCGTTCTTGTGATCAATGATTGCAAACCATTTCTTTTTCGGGCGGGCAGTTCTCACTTGCAAAAATGCCATTTGTTTATCAACCAAACTACAATTATAATTGATAATTATCAGTCACAAATATCTTACATTTTAGACCATTAAATTCGTAAGTAACGATGGATAGTTTTTATTATAATTCAGAATTAATATTAACTAAATTTCACTTAATCAAATACATAATGTTCAGCTTAAAACAGCACTAAAAGAAATTCAATATTTATGTAACAATTTATTTATTTATTTTTATTTATTTATTTTTATTTTTATTTTTATTTATTTATTTATTTTTATTTATTTATTTATTTTTATTTTTATTTATTTATTTTTATTTTTATTTATTTATTTTTATTTTTATTTATTTATTTTTATTTATTTATTTATTTATTTATCTATTTATTTATTTATTTATTTTTATTTTTATTTATTTATTTATTTATTTTTATTTTTATTTTTTTATTTATTTATTTTTATTTATTTATTTATTTTTATTTATTTATTTATTTTTATTTATTTATTTATTATTTTGCTAATAATTATTACATAACATATAATATATACAGAAAAAACTTTATCTCGCCCCTGAAAGAGGAGAACTCGTGTTCAGGGGCGGATTCCTGAATTGAAATTAATAATTATACAATACAATTTGTCTTATGTCTACTGTGCAATTATAGTATATAAATTTAAATTTACAATTTTTCAATTTTTATAAATTCCATACATAACTTTTTAAATTTAATACTAGAACTATTAGAATTGACAAGATTAGGATATTTAAATATAAATGTGTTATATATTCTTGGGCCTAAATTACTACTATGATTAAATACTGTAACAGTGTTGCATTTTGGTTCAAACTATCTTAAAGAATTCATACCTTTTGTTTCATAACTATGAGCATACAATTCAAAATTATTTCGATTTTTATGTATGAATTTTATTAATACAATATTACGTTAAGTACATTAAAGTCTAAAAACAAATTTTGAGACGGAAAATAAATAGGTTTATGAAGATATATTTTAATTATTTTCTTCTGTAATAAATAAAGTGGATTAAAATTGGATTTAAATGAGCTACCCCATCCTATAATTCCATACATAATTACCAATGGCATGGTTGTTTTGGTGTCTTAAAAACCGGCAATTGAAGGGCTCCATGCAAAAACGAGGTAACTCCACTTTTATAAAGTTATGGAAAACTATCAAAAAAAATCTAAAAAATTCAAATTTTTACTGAGCTTTCCTTTTTTGTTATATTATTGGGTTATTTTACGACGCCGTATCAACATCTAGGTTATTTAGCGTCTGAATGATATGCAGGTGATAATGCCGGTGAAATGAGTCCGGGGTCCAGCACCGAAAGTTACCCAGCATTTGCTCCTATTGGGTTGAGGGAAAACCCCGGAAAAAACCTCAGCCAGGTAACTTGCCCCGACCGGGATTCGAACCTGGGCCACCTGGTTTCACAGCCAGACGTGCTGACCGTTACTCCACAGGTGTAGACGCTTTCCTTTTTTAGAGCAAGGCTTAGGTACCTATGAATTTCATTTTATCACTCAATCATTTATTATAATAAGCAATTTAGGGGGGTAAAATAAAAAAAATAATGGAGCTACCCCCCTTTTTTGCAATAAAATTGGATATAATTAGCCTCTTTTGCACTGTTATTTCCTTTCGGAGTTTAAGGAAGCTACAAATTTTATTTCCGTATCTGTACATCTATTGTCAGGCAGTACATATCACTTGACGATAGGTTGTCAGAGGAAGAACAATTGTTTGTATGCATCTGAAGTCTGATTAGTGTAATATCTTAGGTCATATATGTAACAGATAGCTCATGCCTATGTTAAAATCGGCAGCACTTTGAAGAGAACAACCGCCAGGATCGCCACCCGTCCGCCGTAAAAGAACACGAAATGGCATTACAGTCGCTAATGCAATTCAAATGAGAATTATAACGTGACTCCTTATATAACAACTAGATGGCAGCATAGTAAACCAGACAAAAGTTGTTAACGTCAAAGCCTATGAGGCCGAGCTATCTGGGTATATATGATCTAGGGTAATATGTAGCTAATCGGCGATGTATGCAATGGCGAGGTAAAGGAACTGGCCACCTTACCCTATTATCTCCTGGCTTAGTTACCTCATAAGTGGTGCCTTGTTAGTCTCATTTGAGAGGTTCAGACCAGTCTTCGGACAATTGACTAAACAATATCCTCAGAGCTAGTCAACTAGGCACTTTACCACTTAGTTTTCACTCTAACACTATAAATCTATATATATATATATATATATATATATATATATATATATATATATATATATATATAATTTGAACTGGTAATGGAAATTACGGGAAAACGGCTGAACGGATTTTAATAAATGGCCCCTCATTTTGAAGCTTGGAACCCAAAGTTTTTCGGAAAAGTAGTAGTTTTCAGTGAAATGTCAATTTTCCTACATAATTTTCCTATTTTCCAAAATCCATCTGTTGTCAGTTTTGAGAAGTAATTTTATCGAATCACGGCCGACTTGATTGAATTTCAGAACAAAACACACACTACAATAAACAATAGACTATTACACGAAGGCCATGACCTGCAGGACTGCCGACATATTTAGAGCTCAATTCAATTTGTTATTAAAAACTGATTCTGCAGTGTATAATAATTTTCTGAGTACAGCTGTGTATTGGATATTCAAATCTACGAAACTTGAGGTGGTTTGATGACATTATTACCATTAGAAATTAAATATTATTATCATGATGCGTCTATTCTTCATTAATTGTACATAATATTGATGCTATATTGATGGCATGAAAGTGACACGTTTTGAGGTTATGTAAGTAAATGTAGAGAATATCTTAATTTAGATCTTCATTTCTATAATTTACTGAGTGACTGCTACATATAACTACAAAACTTAAGATAATAATATTGTTATTAAAAATCAAATATTTTTATACTTATTAAACCAGTGGGGTTGGGTCTTTTTCATATACTTAATGGCGGTGTAGTGTAGATATTGATATGTGTCACTGTCTTCAGTATTGGCTCGAGAGAGCGCAAAAATTACAGTTCCTAAGGAAAGATCAAAAGGTATTACTTACTGATAAAATAAGAGGCCTAGAAAATTTTGTAGTCTCCAGATCATTTCAGCAATATCTCTTAGTAGGATAAAATGATTTTACGCTCTGCATTTCAAGTTCTACGTGCAGCAGCTATACGAAAATGCTATTGTTCGAAAGCTTAGCAAACCTGACATTTTTTTAACTTTCGCCTACAATCCACAATGACCTGAAATAGCTACTGCTATCGTCCTGACATTGATACTTGCGTTTTCGCGTTGAAACTCAAAAACTGAAGTTGGATAGGTTCAAGAGAAAGTATTTGGCCTAAAAAAAATCCATTCAGAGGGAGTATGTTTCATTATTATGGAAGCAAATAACTATCAAAAAGAAAAGTATTCTTCATTGAAAATAAATCTGAAAAATTTTTATTTGAACGTCTAACGAACTTATATTGCAGCAGCATTTGCTGCACAAGCCACTAGTTTGTTATAAAATGATTTAGAGAGACTCTATAGGCCTACATACCTGATGGTGACGGGAGTCATGAGCAGCACTGTGGTGACGTTGTCCAGAAAAGTCGACAAGATGGCCGTGATTGAACACAGGGTGATCACTAGTGGCCACACTCTTCCATTCGTCACCTGTAGCAATTCATATTTTTGTCACGAAAACTTTAAAATGTAATACCATCTTCTTGTACTTTTCGTCATTCAACTACAGCCTACAGTTCCACAACTTACGATACAATTTCACGCCCACTTTTATTAAATTTCTGTAAAGTGACGTATCAAGATATTTTTGTTCCTAAGAAATCAAAATTCAAAATATCGAAAAAAAATTGAAATAGCATAATAAGTTTATCTTTTAATTTCGTAATACTTGTACGAATCAAATTACCATTCTCTGTATCTCACCTTGTATGCGTAAACAGCCAGGTAGTCGAAAATGCCAGTCTCTGAAAATATCGCCACCAAAATCATCATGGAAAACAGGAGGAGCAAGGTTTCCACATCAATCCAAGATATTAATTCTGCCATTGTCGGTCTCTGTAATGAGGTGTGAAATTTAATCATCAGTTTTAAACATTGACCCCTTCAGGCCTGATGTACATTATAGTGCACATTGCATATCAAGCTTTCAGATATAACTCCCTGTAAAATTGATTTGAATAATTTCGAGGGAAAAATTGTTCCGGGGCCGGGCATCGAACCCAGGACCTTTGGTTTAACGTACCAACGCTCTACTAACTGAGCTACCCGGGAACTCTACCCGACACCGATCCAATTTTTCCCTCTATATCCACAGACCTCAAAGTGGGCTGACAACCGTCAAGCAACCAACTTCGAGTGCACACTAACTCCGTGTGACTTAAAATGTGGTTTTCTGTTAACGAACAGTGACGTGTATTATGCAAATCAAGATTTCAGGTATAACTCCCTGTAAAGTTGATTTGAATAATTTCGAGGGAAAAATTGTTCCGGGGCTGGGCATCGAACCCGGGACCTTTGGTTTAACGTATCAACGCTCTACCGACTGAGCTACCCGGGAACTCTACCCGACACCGATTATAGTGTACATAGTTTATTTTTTTATTTTTTGGAATGTCTTCAGTACTTTTAAATATTTTGAAAAATTCAATGTGATAGAAATGGAGAATATTATTTTTGAAACATTTCTATACCCGAGTTAAAAATAAAATTTAAGATTTTGGGGCCCCAGGGGTCAAAATTGTTCCCAAAATTTTGATTTTCTGTGAAGACTTTCTTTGGGAATTTTGGATCCCCAGAATGATTATGTGACCAATTTTTTCATTTTTTTTTATAAATCCAGGTCTGAAGGGGTTAATTTATCATACATACCGGTACATATATTTCTCCTATCTGAAGCTGAAGTGATTATTCACATATGACTCTCCTGCTTTGTGTCCTATAGTATTTTACAATTCTGACTGGAGAGAGAAGACAACACTTTACTACGAAATGAGGCAATTTATGAGACCTAAATCAGGCAGGCCTACATAAACAGAAGTAGCTAGAGAAAAATGTCCAAAAGTCTCCTAAAATAAATTCCACTTAAATTCGCCAAAATTTGAATAAGTCTCTCTCTAGCGTGAAAACCCAACCCTGTTGTTGTTGTTGTTGTTGTTGTTGTTGTTGTTGTTGTTGTTGTTGTCGTCTAATGCCGGGCTTTGGCAACGAAGCCATTAGCGTTCTTGCTCGCCAATATTTCTCTGTGGTGGATCCATCAGGTAGATCTTCACAGGTTATGAGATGATCTTCAGTCATTTCTTCTTCTTTGTTGCATAGAGGGCAATTTGGATTTGTGTAAATTCCTATTTTATTCAAGTGTTTGGCCAAATAATCGTGTTCTGTAAGCAATCTGAATTTTGCTACTGCAGATTTACGTGGGATTTCTGGAATAATTTCTTTTTTTTTTTTTTATTAAAATGCTCCATTTTTTATCTTTGGCTTTGGTACATAGTGCTTGGTTTTGCTTGATTTTATATTTATTTTTAATTAGTCTTTTGATTGATGTAAAAGGTAGGCTTGTATTTGTATTCTGAATTAAATTGGACCCTTTTTTGGCAAGAAAGTCAGCAGTTTCATTTCCAGCAATTCCGCAATGTGCAGGTATCCATTGCAATTGAATTCTTTTGTGTAGTTTTTGAAGTTGTTGGATCATTTTGTGACATTCTTTAACTTGGATTGACATCATTTTATATGAATTTATTGCATATAATGCTGCTTTAGAATCAGAGAGAATGACAGCATTTTGAAATTTATCTATTCTGTATAGTAGGTGTTGGAGTGAGATATGAATAGCCATTATTTCCGCATCAAAATTTGTTGTATGATGTCCTGCTGGTTGATAAAATGAGAATAACGCACACGTAATTCCTGATCCTGAGTTGTTATCGATAGTAGACCCATCTGTGTAGATAACTTATGAGTTTACGTTATCGAACCTGTTTCTAGCTCAAAGAGATAGCTAATATGTTAAATCCCCAACACGTGGCAGAAAAGGGCTGACTAGCAAGGTCTGATGCACTACCTCATAAAAAGTGTTGGAGGAAGGATACAGCAATTGTATGGAAGAACACGATACCCAGACAATGTTTCCGTTCTACACAAGTTTCACTTCACGTTTTCAGAACTTGAAGCCAGTTCTACAACGTGAAAAAACGAATCAATCATTGGACTAACATTAAGTTAGTTGAGTAAGTGAGAATTTATAGCAATCCGAATTTATCAACACTTTCCTCTAAAGTCTGTTTGTAACAATGTAAAAATTAACCCCCCCCCCTCCTATAGAATTATCTCTTATACTGGGTGTTCAGTTCAAAGTGTGTCATGGCTCGCTGTATGCCGTCATGTGGCTAGCCGATGAGCCTAGAGAATTCAATCTTCCTACACTTCCGCAGAGGTGTATAACCTATGAGGTAGAGAAGTTGCCTAGCAAGTACGGCGTTCATTCTGAAGAGTACGTACCGATACGTACGGTAACGCCGGTAGTGGCAGGAATGTGAACTGTTTGGAAATGCGTACTGTCGGGATATGGGGAGAGGGTTAAGACGATTACTTACGTATTTGTTGACATTAACTTCGACGGTCAACATGGACACGGAGCATTTGATTTGTGTTGTGGAATGTTACCCGTACGCAACCGATGATAACAAATACCCTGCGTACGACTTGCCGGCGCAAAACACAGTTCGAAAGAGGTTATGGTAGCACACAGACCGTACAGACCGCCATCTGTTGCTACGACGTTCAGGTTATACCGTACACGTTCTCAAGTTCAGATTGAAGAACGCCTTAAATAATAGGCAACTTCTCTAACATATAAGCTGAAACTCGCTTCAAATCGGTGACCCAACAACAGTGACGTCATGACACACTTTGAAATGAACACCCAGTAGTTACCATTGGTTATTAATGGAGCAAGGGCACTAAGGAATTAGTACCAAAAGAGAGGGATTCTATCCGGTGCTGTGGAATGGACCTCGGGGTAGCTCAATGGTTAGAGCGTCCAGTAAGTAGAATAGGGAACCCGGGTTCGATCCCCGACGCTGGAGCGACTTTTTCTCCATTAATAACCAATATTTGGAACAAGCTGAGAGCAAGTATCAACAACACTCACCCATCTGAGCCCGCTTTTCGACTCTGATAGGCTGATGCAAATGGATGATGCATGTAAACCACATAGTATCAGCCTATCAGAGTCGAACAACAAACTGAAGGTCAAGTGAGTGCCGCATGCTACCATTTGTATCTGCCTATCAGAGTCCAATAGCGAGCTGAGAGTCGGGTTAAGTGTTGTTGATCCTTGCTCTCAGCGTGTTTCAAATAGGTTATAGTGTTATTACTTTACGGTAACATACAGCAGTTAAAATATGTAACTGCTAAACAAACTTAGCAATCAAGATGAACTAAGCAGCTATGGACTGTGCTAAGAATGGGAATTCAATCTATACACGTGGATTGTCTGGTGTACATAATCGACAAATCGAATGAAAAACATTGAAGCTTTACCTGCTTCATATAGCCTAAAGAAGGCTTTATAACCAGTTTAGACAATATTTTTCATGAAGCTCTCAGAATAAGAAACACTACAAAATAAATTTCACGTTCCTCATCGCGGAAAGTATCCAAAGCTATCGCATTCTATACAGCAGAAACGAGGGCAATAAGAAATATTTAATGGAACGTGACGACATTGTTGCCCGCCGCAACAAATTTTTAAAGAGTTAGTTAGTGAGGTTTAAAAAGGGCGAAAAACGAGGTAATTAATAAGATCTATAATATTTGTAGATAAGATTATTTTTAGCGATTTTTGTATTTTGCGTTCATATATGCCTATAGTTGAATTTGTTTTTGTCAACTTAATTTTGAAACGTCCTATACAGTAGCCCCGCCTCGAAGTGAAGTTAGTCAGACTGTTTGAAATTTCAGTGGGAAGCTTTCCTCTGTGTAAAAAACAGAGTATAGTTCATCTTCATTGCTCAGTTTGTTTAGATATTATATCAACTTCAACTATATTAGTCCCTTTATAACAAATCTGCATTTCTTCATAAATGTTGACATCACAAATTGAAAGCGTAAATGAGTAAGCCTAATTCATTCTGAAAATGAATAATTTCGAGGGAAAAATTGTTCCGGGACCGGGTATTGAATCCGGGACCTTTGGTTAAACGTACCAACGCTCTATCAACTGAGCTACCCGGAAACTCTACCAGACGCCGATCCAATCCCCCCCCCCCTCTATATCCACAGAAATCAAAGTGTGCTGACAACCATCTAGCAACCAACATTGAGTGCACACTAACTCTGTGTGACTTGAATTGTGGTTTTTTGTTTAAAAAAAATTGGATCGGTTTCTGATACAGTTTCCGGGTACCTCAGTTAGTAGAGCGTTGGTACGTTTAACCAAAGGTCCCGAGTTCTATACCCGGCCCCGGAACAATTTTTCCCTCGAAATTATTCAAATCAACTTTACAGGGCGTTATACGTGAAGATTTTCATTATACACGTCACTGTTCGTTAACAGAAAACCACAATTCAAGTCACACAGAGTTTGTGTGCACTCAGTGTTGGTTACTAGACGGTTGTCAGCCCACTTTGAGGTCTGTGGATATAGAGGGGGGGAAATTGGATCGGTGTCTGGTAGAGTTCCCGGGTAGCTCAGTTGATAGAGCGTTGGTACGTTTCACCAAAGGTTCTGGGTTCGATACCCGGCCCCGGAACAATTTTTCCCTCGAAATTATTCAAATCAACTTTACAGGGAGTTATACCTGAAAACTCGATTTGCTTTCTACATCAAATGGTAATAGCAAGATAATATTTGGCAAGATGAGAAAGAGAATTCGTCATGAGATTACTAGACATTCGTCTTGCAGTAAGATAAACCTGAAAAAAGACAACCAAGTAGTTAGCCGAAGTGGGAATCGAACTCACGCCCTACAACAGACTCAGATCTCGAGCTACCTCTGAACTACGTCAGTGGTGTATCTGCCTTACAAATGTTCAAATTATTCTCAATTATATTCCTTTGAAAAAAAAGCATGACAATGGTAGTCCTACTGTATCACATATTTCTTGTAAAACTATTAACGATAAAATAATTGCCGTTTATCCTTGACCAGGTAGGATGTTCTGATAATAACGTCCATTGAAACTTCCTATTTTCTTGAAAATAAAGCCATAAATACTTCCTTTCAAAACCACACATTTATGCAATCTTAGATTTCTCTGAAAATAATCTTTGCACGTAGACACTCTTAAAAAGTCAACAGGATGCTTCGACGGGAAGCGGTGTACTTACTTCATCCATAGCCGCTAGGATAGCCACAGACATGGTGGAGGCCATCATTGCAGCAAGTGTTCTAGGTGTTATCTGCAATAAAACACGAGTAATTAACTTCTAAACCTAAAGTACTTCACAAACACTTGAGACTGATATTATGCGAGGGCTTAATTTTCTGGCTCGTTAAGTCCTAAAAATTTAGTAAAATATTCACGCCGAAAACATCCTTAACACATCTGTTCCCAAACTTCTTGAAGGCACGGGCCACTTTTGGGCGAGATTTTCTTTTGAGACCTCTCTCTCCTCTACCGTAACGGTACTTAACCCCATTCAAAAAATACAAATTATTCTAAAATCGAAAATAATGATAATTTTACTCAAAACAATTGGGTACCACCATAAGAACAACCAAAATAGAAGTAGGGTTTATGGTGCAACAATCACACGAAATATTAAGGGGTCAGGTACAACTTACAGCAGTAAAATGTTGGAAATATTCAACATTTTTTTCTTCCATTACTGTATCTTGTACAATAATTAAAATTAGTATGTGTAAAACACTGTCCTGCTAAATGAAAAAATATATTTTTACTATTTAAAAAATTATTTACAATTTTTTTTTTCAAAATACAGTTCACTGTGCAGTGATGAAGCGTTTCCCACATAAGTAAAAAACTGTCCAACATTCTGTGATGAAATTTTTTGTACATATTTATGCTTGTCATATCTACAATAATATCCAAGATCACTTCTCTACCTTTGATAGATTGTTTGATAAAAAATAAATTCGTTTAAAAAATGGTCAAATATCAATATTTTCTTCTAACACAAAATAAAACAAATATTATTTATTACGGAATATAGTTGAAAGAGCATGATATTGTAAACATGAGTTTCAGCAATAAAATAAAAGAGTGAGAACATGAAAAAGTTAACAAGTTTATGAGTTATGGGGGAAACGCTCCATCACTGCTTCATACATATTTTTTTTAAATCGTAAAAATATTTTTTTCTCATTATTGTACAAGATACAGTAATGGAGGAAAAAAATGTTTAATATTTCCAAAAATTTTACTGCCGTAAGCTATACCTAACCCTTAAGTAAACACCATTTCTATTACTACCTTGGCGCTGCAATAATTGTTCAACAAAACGTAGTAAATTTTGTCAAAGGAAGAGATTTACAAATTAGTATTTTCAGTAAAATTTGTGAAGGTATGGGTTCATTATATCAACTTCTAACTTATTGCACACTGTCTACTCCAAGCGCTCAAGGTCACTCGACTTATCGCTCCCGTCATGCACTAAACTTACATCCTAGCTCAATCGATCGTCACTGGTTCTATTGTTCTACGTTGTTTAGTTATTGTGTATTACTTTTGTTTTAATCAGTACGATTTTCGTCACACAAGATTTCATGTAGAAAAGAGTAGCCATCGTTGCTTTTAATGTACCGTTGCCATATTCTTGGTCATATTGACTGTGTATGCGTGAAACGTCACCTCGAGGCTTCCCCTCGTGTATGTCACTGCTGAGTTGTCTTTGGTGGCGGCAGCAAACACGTGGGCTGAACAAGAAGCTCCGAAACGTTTTTGTTATTTTTACTGTAATTTTAAAGTAACTTTAAGTACAGAGTACATTGGCTTAATGAAATTAAGTTATGAAATGACATATGTAGCTGGAAGCAGCGTTCTGTCTGCTTTCTTTTTAGTTACCTATTCATAAATTTTGTATAATCTCTTCAGCGCTCTTTAAATGTGATTAGAAAATGGCGAAGTCGCTATGGATGGACCAGCTGGAGTTACCATGAATGGACTGCATTTTAAAATGGATCATTTATGGAAATCATTTCCCTTCAGGAAGCAATCACAATCAAGGCTCCTGGTTTTGTTTCATGTGTGAAGAAACCAACGAGAAAAATATGATTCAGTTTATGTCTTGCAGTAAATAGGTACATAATTCTTGTGCATGTATTAGGCGAAGTCAAAAGAAATACTTTGTTTGGCATGCGTGTCTTGAGAAGGAAGACTATTTTATCTACAGTATAAGAATAATCTCAGACTCTAGAAAATAATTTTATATGTACAATCACATCATTATGTTGCTGTCTTGTAACATTTGCTAACATTTTTAACTACTGTATTAGTTACTTTGAAATAGCCTAAAACTTTAAAATACTGAAATGACAAGGACTGTGTTTTTCATGCTTTTCAGTTTCAAAATTTGGATTAAAAGTATGTTCAACATCCATTAATCGAATCTATGTTTCTTCATTGTTATGATTTTTCCTGTGTTGACATTATTTTGAGATATTTTTTTAATTTTTCTTTTGGTCCATTCATGGGAACATGGTGGTCCATTCATAGAACTCTGTCGCCTTCATTGAACCAATAGCCGAATTTTAAATGAGCTAATCTTTAAACAGATATAAATAGGATGTAGTCCTGAAACACTTCATTTTATCATTCCTTATTAGTAATGTAATGTTCAAGCCTATGAACGGAATTTTAAGGCATTGCCTTTGTTAAATAAAATAAAAAATCTTTAGGTGGACCATTGATGGCTACTTTCCTTTACATGAGAATAAAACTAAAGAAGGTAGATTTTTGACGCTGTGAAATGCATTCGCTTACTCAGGTTAAGGTCCAGTTATGAGAATGACTGTCTTTCAGGATAAAGCGAGAGTTGGACTAGTCAAGTTCAGGAATCTATTACTTACTTCTAATATGATGAGAACGTACAGCCCCAACAACACTATGGCACCGTACACGATGCCACTATCCGTGTCTATTGGGGACAGATCGAAGTATAAAGCTGTAGGGAAGCTGCCATCCATATTAGTCTTCATCTCTATACGAAGGATGCTATGTGGTATTAATCTATAAGCAAGGATTCATTCTTTACTAGACACATATAAACTCTTGTGCAACACTTACGATATGGTTAAACTTGTCTAACAAGCAAACATACTGATGAGGACACATAAAAAAGTTAAATTTTTTTCTTCCACCGTGTTAATAATGTCAAAAAAGTGCTTACAGGAATTTTGGCCACTCGACCGCAATTACGAGGTCGTCCAGAAAGTGATTTTCCCTGGGGCCGTTTATAGAAAAAAAAGCACAATTACATGGAAAGATTTATTGAAACAGATACAGCAATTGTTGCGCTATTTGTCAACATATCCCCCACTGGAATTGAGACATTTGTCATACCATGGGATCAATTTTTCTCGTACAAGTCAGCCGCCTGGGATCGGAACCAGCGTTTGACAGCCGTCTGCACCTCTTTTTCGATCCCATGACATGACATGTCTCAATTCCAGTGGAAATTTGTGGAAAAATACTCAACAATTGCCGTCTCTGTTCCAATAAATTTTTACATTGAAAGTGTGTTTTCTTTCTGTTAATGGTCCCTACTTACTTATTAGCTTTTAAGGAGACCGAAGGTTCATTGCCGCCCTCACATAAGCCCGCCATTGGTCCCTATTCTGAGTAAGATTAATCCAGTCTCTATCATCATATCCCACCTCCCTCAAATCCATTTTAATATTATCCTCCCATCTACGTCTCGGCTTCCCCAAAGGTCTTTTTCCTTCCGGCCTCCCAAGTAACACACTATATGCATTTCTGGATTCGCCCATACGTGCTACATGCCCTGCCCATCTCAAACGTCTGGATTTAATGTTTCTATAATAATAATAATAATAATAATAATAATAATAATAATAATAATAATAATAATAACAAAAGTCACGGTAATACCAATAATAAATTTAAAGATCACTAAGACATGCTCTTCATTTTTCTGAATTTCAAAGTATGTTATACGCCTAAGTTACTAGTATTTAACCATCATAGCTGTTATTTATGTAATGGAAGTATTTTAATTAAAATTCAAAATTCACGATTAACTCGAAAGCCTTAAGCAATGGAAATATTTTGAAAACAAATTTGAAATCAGACAAAAGTTGTAGCTCTGCATAGGTACGGAGTTCCGGCAGGCAAAAACATGAATCCTAAAAAATTACAGCGCGATTGATTGACTCTCATAGGAGCTACGACATGATAATGTTTAATGGTGCGGCAAATAACGTCCTCGTCTGCTATAGCTGCGAACGGCAACGAAAGAACCAAAATGGCGGACGATTATATCCAGTATTTATCGAGCCTTAGGAAATGTATAACGTCATCAGCAGCGAATGACAAGACGCACACACTCAAAATATGTAACCGACCTGCAACGTGATTGGCTGCCGAAAATAAGAGCGACGGGACTTATAATATCTACAATGAGTCAAAATGTGGCGGTTGATATACGTACCCCAGGTCGAAATCGTTCAGATTAAACACTTTCCTGTTGTCAACGTCGGGGACGAAGTCCAGCAGCTCCTTTGAAACAATCGGAATCTCCCAGGTGTCCGTGATGTTCTGTGAACAGAGAACCAAGTGCAATGCAGAAGTTTGGCCTCAACACCAGTCTGAACTTTATAATATACTTGACTTGAACCAGTGCTGATATGAATAGACTGCACTTCATATTTATATTTTATAACTTATTTTCATGAGAAATTACTAATAAATTCAGTAACAGTTGGCCGTATCAGATTTGTCATACGCAAGACTGTGAATTTATCACTATTTTTCGTAAGTTCTTCCTCCAAACATGCTAAGGTGAACCTGAAATTTCTAGTGCATCATTTCTATGCCAAATGCCCGTAACTATAATACACCGTGTCCACATTAAGAGTAAGCTATACAGAAATAATAGCTTATAATTATTTCACAACTGTATATTATAATTACTTAAGATAAAGCTCAATCAATAGAAAAACTCTCCAAGATTTCGTTTCATACCTTTTCCATTACCACTGTTGTGTGGAATGTTTTGTTTCAAGCTTATTGTTGCATGGCCATTGTTGTGTGCAATGTTTTGTTTCAAGCCTATTGTTGCATGGCCATTGTTGTGTGCAATGTTTTGTTTCAAGCTTATTGTTGCATGGCCATTGTTGTGTGCAATGTTTTGTTTCAAGCTTATTGTTGCATGGCCATTGTTGTGTGCAATGTTTTGTTTCAAGCTTATTGTTGCATGGCCATTGTTGTGTGCAATGTTTTGTTTCAAGCTTATTGTTGCATGGCCATTGTTGTGTGCAATGTTTTGTTTCAAGCTTATTGTTGCATGGTCATTGTTGTGTGCAATGTTTTGTTTCAAGCTTATTGTTGCATGGCCATTGTTGTGTGCAATGTTTTGTTTCAAGCTTATTGTTGCATGGTCATTGTTGTGTGCAATGTTTTGTTTCAAGCTTATTGTTGCATGGCCATTGTTGTGTGCAATGTTTTGTTTCAAGCTTATTGTTGCATGGTCATTGTTGTGTGCAATGTTTTGTTTCAAGCTTATTGTTGCATGGTCATTGTTGTGTGGAATGTTTTGTTTCAAGCTTATTGTTGCATGGCCATTGTTCTGTGCAATGTTTTGTTTCAAGCTTATTGTTGCATGGTCATTGTGTGGAATGTTTTGTTTCAAGCTTATTGTTGCATGGCCATTGTTGTGTGCAATGTTTTGTTTCAAGCTTATTGTTGCATGGTCATTGTTATGTGGAATGTTTTGTTTCAAGCTTATTGTTGCATGGCCATTGTTGTGTGCAATGTTTTGTTTCAAGCTTATTGTTGCATGGTCATTGTTGTGTGGAATGTTTTGTTTCAAGCTTATTGTTGCATGGTCATTGTTGTGTGGAATGTTTTGTTTCAAGCTTATTGTTGCATGGCCATTGTTCTGTGTAATGTTTTGTTTCAAGCTTATTGTTGCATGGTCATTGTGTGGAATGTTTTGTTTCAAGCTTACTGTTGCATGGCCATTGTTGTGTGCAATGTTTTGTTTCAAGCTTACTGTTGCATGGTCATTGTTGTGTGGAATGTTTTGTTTCAAGCTTATTGTTGCATGGCCATTGTTGTATTAAATGTTTCGTTTCAAGCTTGTTGTTGCATGAATGAAAATTTGCATTTATCAGTCTAGTTCCTTGTCAATAGAGATGTGGACGGTACAGCAAAAACTTCAATGCGTGCCCTGGTTTGCAGAATTGAATTCAGTTACGCGTGTTCAGCGGTGCATACGGAAGGAATGGAATGTGGATCGTCCTACAAGCAAATCCATTTACGAGTGGGATAGAACTTTTCGAGATAATGGAAGCTTGATTTCAAAGACAGGAAAACATTCTAAAAAGCATGTGGCCGAAATGACGATCACATGCGTGAATCATTTGCTAGAAGCCCACGTAAATCAATTAGGCAGACTAGTAGGGAACTGCAGATTCTTCGTTCAACAGTTCACAAGATTCTACGCAAATGTCTCCGTATGCGTGCTTACCCAAACTTCAACTCCTTCATAAACTCGAACCAGATGATTGTCGCAAGAGAGCTCAATTTTGTGATGAGATGATTCGGCGTATCGATGAAAATCCCAGGTATGTCTATTTGTTTCTATTCGGTGATTTATTTTATTGGGTTATTTTACGACGCTGTGTCAACAACTAGGTTATTTAGCGTCTGAATGATATGAAGGTGATAATGCCGGTGAAATGAGTCCGGGGTCCAGCACCGAAAGTTACCCAGCATTCGCTCGTATTGGGTTGAGGGGAAAACCCCGGGAAAAACCTCAACCAGATAAATTGCCCCGACCGGGATTCGAACCCGGGCCACCTGGTTTCGCAGCCAGACGCGCTGACCGTTACTCCACAGGTGTGGACTCTATTCGGTGACGAAGCACCTTTCACGTGTGCGGTAAGGTTAATCGTCATAATTGAAGTATATATGAGATTCTCAGAATTCCTACAGAGTAATTGAACGTGAAAGGGACTCGCCAAAAGCCAATGTCTGGTTGGAAATGCACAAAAATGGAGTAATTGGCCCGTTCTTTTTTTTATGGAGCTTACAGTAACGGGAGTCACGTACCTCGATATGCTGGAGAACTTCGCTATTCCGCAATTTCCGCCATGTTTAACATTTCAGTAGGATGGTGCTCCACCACACTTTCATCGAAATGTTAAATGTTAGATATTTCAAAAGCTTAAAAGTCAGAGACCACAACTCCATGGCAGTCAATTGAAATTTTATCACGGGATTAGGAGTATCACGGAATTAGGCACCTTTACCCTACTGTGTATCGAACCTCGGCTATTTGGTGAAAAACCACACTGATGAATACGACTGTATCTATGCGTTGCTAGTTTCTAAATTATAACGTGAAAGCCTATAAGACGAGTGAATTTAATTACTTACCACAGCAAAGACGATGTTTTTCCCAATGAATGCTGATGAATTTGCTATCGGTTCAAAGTCGGGTGAAAATTTGACCAGTTGAACCCACACTGACAGGTACTTGGAGGAGAGATTTCCGTAGTAGGCAGGTAGGAAGGATCCTCGAAGCGCTAACTCCAACTTGGGACTCGTGGGATGTTCCCGTATCCAGAAGCCTTTTACTGGTTAAGGAGCATCTTAGAAAGCAACAAAAGGTGTTACACATTTTTCAGATAAATTTTACTCCAAACTGTCGAAGTTCTGCCTGAATTCATGATATTTCTCGCACGTAACTGCTAATTCTAATATCTAAACTCTTTTCTAATAGAGGTTAGAAAGTGGCCTGAAGTAACAGTGCTAAATAGAACCAAACAAGGAAGATTTCGACCTTGTACATTAGCAAAATTAATTGAATCACTAAATATGAAAGGGTAATAAGTCACAGTTTTGGCAAAAATGAGTTAAGACTGTAGTCATACTAATTTAGGTATGCTCTTTCATTCTGCATGAAAAGGGTACACGTCTCGAATCTCCTTAGTCTAGATTTAAACACTTTAGTTTTCATGTTTACTTTCAAAAGGAGCTTAGTCCACGACTTGTTCACTTTTCATAAGAAATTCAAGTTTGTTGTTCCTGCCATCTAGAGGAGAAGAACACACTTTCAATAGAGTCTATTGGACGAACCATCCCCATCTATGAAAAGATAAATTTTAATATTTCACAATATTTCTTGTGTGTGCGTATGAGATCTCATATCTTGGCAACATGAGAACATTGATGGTTTGATCTATCACACTTTTGAGCTCTTGTCAAGGAATAATGTTATTCCCAATTTGCCCATAGAAAAGGCCTATGTAATACAATGTCCTATAAAAAAAATCAAAATTGAGGACATTAAAAAATTGGTGAAGTACACACCTGAGGAAGCGAAAGAAATCTGGAATGAGATCTTACAGTGGTCCATTACTGATAACATTAAAGATTAATAAGAAAATTCTAAGTATATTGTTTGGTCAACAGCTTTTAATGTTTTTATGTGCTACTGTCTACTATTGTTCATAAATTGGCATAGTATACAGCGTTTGTTTTGAAAAACAGAAATAACGATACATTTTGTTCAATATTTTTATAGGCCCTAGTATATTTCGTTAGATATGAAAGGGGAACAAGTCCCAACACAAACATTTTTTGGTTTACGTAATAACCAACAGCTTTCAGTGTTTCTATATGCTACACTCTACTATTGTTCATGAATTGGCATACAATGAAGCTTTTTATTTGAATAATAGAGATAACGATATATTTTGTTTAATATATTTTAAAATATATTTCGTTAGATATGAAAGGGGAACGAGTCCACATACAAAAATTGTTTCTATAGGGAAGAATAATTTTTTTTTACATAAATATCCTGTGTAGTCACGATTGGTTCATAGAAATATTTTTGATGCAATTTGTTTATATTTCGTTGTGTGCAGAAGTTATTTGTGTTTTTCTCAAGACTAACTGAAGGTGACTTAGTCCCTTTTCGTATTTAGTGATTCAATTGTAAAATGCCTTTAAAAACTGCTTATAGTATTTTACAAGACAAAAACAACAAAAATTCTTAGATTGTTGTTGTTCACGGCACGAATAAACTTATTATTCGGTTTGCTTTAAGTTTAATATTAAGTGATCCATTCGGCAATCTACCGCCATACAGCAGTTCGCTTTGACGGCAGTGGGCTAGGGACAAGGCTGGCCTGTGCAAATCACACATGCACAAGCCAACGTCGAGGTCGTGCTTTCTTGTGGTAAAGACTCTCTTCTTTGTGTTTAAAAGAACTTTAAAATAAGTGAGCTGCCACAATTTAAGTATTCCATTAAACAAAGATTTTTCAAGTAAGACTGTGTTAACGACTCGATACATGAAGTTTACAGTTCAGTCCTCGACGTTAGGTTTCCGAACCGCTCCACTGTTGCAACTTCGTGAATAAATTTAATGTAAGACAATGTTAAAGGTAAAAAAAAAAAAATACCTAGAAGACCAAGGAGACTTTAAAATATTGAGCGTTTCCGCAAGAAACGGGTGTTTTGTACTCTTCCATGTAGAGGGCTACAAAGTATTTGAAATGCAAACCATATACAGAGACATCATTTTATTTTTACTAACATTTTTAATATCAACCTGGCTATATCTTTGGATTAAAGGTCTAGAATCGGAAACACCGCTTGCTCCCCCTTCCAAGACTGGAGTTCGATGATACTGCCGTAAAATACAAATCACTTTACTAGGTATAGGAGGGAAGAAAAGTAATTTCGAGGGAAAAATTGTTCTGGGGCCGGGTATCGAACCCGGGACCTTTGGTTAAACGTACCAACGCTCTCCCAACTGAGCTACCCGGGAACTCTACCCGACACCGATCCAATTTTTCCTTCTATATCCACAGACCTCAAAGTGGGCTGACAACCGTCAAGCAACCAACATTTGAGTGCACACTAACTCTGTGTGACTTTAAATTGTGGTTTTCTGTTACGTACAGTGACGTGTATTACACAAATTAAGCTTTCAGGAATAACTCCCTGTAAAGTTAATTTGCATAATTTCGGGTATCGGGTTCGATACCCGGCCCCGGAACAATTTTTCCCTCGAAATTATTCAAATTAACTTTACAGGGAGTTATTCCTGAAAGCTTAATTTGGAAGAAAAGTAGTTCATTTATGTAAACTAGGAAATATTGCAATTTTGAGTTTGATAATTTTCATTAGGTTTTTGTTTAATCAAAATACAGTATTGTATTAACACTTAGTGTTTTTACTCACGAATTGAGTTATCCATTCGGACGTATTAATTATGCAGTGTATATTGTACTGTTACAGCACATTAGCGTGCAACATAGAGAATGAAGTTAAATTGAAAAATAATCATAATATGGATATTTAAACACATTTTTTAAAATGGTGGTCGTTCATTTCGATACAGGCTTCAGTTCTTTTGTGCATATTATCGCACTATAGACTATTGTACCTAATTCCAATTACCAGTTTCGTCCTTCGTACGAGTAACTCATGTTGAAATAATTCTGTACCTACTCTATAAAAGAATACCTTACGTACTGTAAATTTTATCTTCACTTCTTCCCGACCCGAAAAGATGAAATTACTCAGACATGCTATCTACTGACCGTCCAAGTGGTTTTGTCGCAGTGTCGTAGAAAATAGGGGAAATCACGTGACAGTTAATTACTTAACGAGGTCCTTTATTTAAGTTATTTTAAACAGTTGTGTAATATTACGTAGACGTTCAAGTCCTAACAGAAATTAATGTTTTCAGAAAAGAGCTAAGACAACCCAGCTTCTAGACTTTACAGAGGGGCGAACAGAAGAAGCAGGTGGGGGAAACCGGGATGCGACGTAGGCAAACGGATGACAGTAGCCTACCTGTGCGAAAATATGATTCAATATTGAAAGCTCTTTCGTCACTAGAAAACGCGAACATATTTCTGGAACGTACTATACTCACTAACTCAGTACCGCATACGCGGCCTTGGTTCTGTATGGAGTGCGGTTGTAAGTTTACTAGTAGAGGGGGTGGGAGTGAAGTACATTCAAAAACTCAGGTACAATAAAAATTGAAGTAAAAATAAAATATCTCTGTACAATTATCTTGACGCAGCAACCTGGTGATTCTGAACAGAGAGACAGATTTTGTGAGTGGTTCTAACAAAATGTCCGTGATGGATTTGTAGAACCAAACAGTCACAAACCAGTGTTTGCAGGTACCAAAAATATCTGGGACAAGAGGGTAGAGTAGAGGAGGCAAGACCTGTTCTGTGACTATATCACCAATGGTTATGGAGGAGGAAGATAGGTTTTAAAGGCTGTGTGATGTATCTTGTCTCACTGTGAAAAAAGAGAGAAAGGAGATCTGTCTTACTTCGTCTATGTTGTTATGGCAATGGGGGGAGTGGAGCGATTCCGTCCATCCATCCAGTGGCGGAAGGTACTAGTTGATGCATTCTGTAGCGCAAAATAAAATAACAAAATATCTCTCTTCGTGCTGTATAGTTCCGTCACTGAGCTTGTCTTTCAAGAAACTGAGTTCCGGCAGCCTGTACAATAACAAGATTTTGAAAGGAATCCTGAAAATTTACAATCTTCCTCTAATCTCTACCCTCATTTGAAGGGACTTGGTTTTATTGCTACTGAGACAAGATAAACCTTACCAGGCATAGTCTGAGATGAACTTCAGTGTCGGTAGATTCGTATAAAATTAACCGTCATGGACAGCTCATTCTTTCCCCTCTCGCACAGCTCACATACCAAGTCTCGTCTCCTCATCTGTACACACTTTCAGCACCACTTGCTTAGTTGAATTAAGTACGTCACATCTTAAAATATATATTATTTAATAGTTTGTTACGGACTCTCTTGAGATGTATTGAGGAGGATGAAAAGTTTGAGTTGCCAGCTTACACTAGTTTGCACACCAATAGCGCATAAAATTATATTTCATGGTGGAATTTAAAAAAAACTGTATTAGAATTATGATTAAACAGTATGACGTTAACATGAAACATCAATCAATCAAACTCCTGTATCTCCTCATGAGGAGCATAGGGCATTCACAAAGTGCCTCCATCGGACCCTATTTGTAACCAACTTCTTCACTTCGCTCCATGTTTTCTCCTCCCTTGCAATTTCCTCCAAAACTGTTCTCTTCCATGTATTTTTTGGCCTTCCTCTTGTTCTACTACCCTGGGGGTTCCAATCCAAAGCCATTCTTTCTACTGCTCCATCTTCTTTCTTGACTGTGTGCCCTATCCAATTCCACTTTCGTCTTTTGATTTCTATTGCGATGTCTTTCTGATTTGTTATCTTCCATAGTTCTGAGTTCGTGATTATATCTGGCCATCTAATTTTTAAAATTCTTCGTAAACATCTATTAACAAATGTTTGCAGATTATTTTGTATAATTTTACTTGTTTTCCATGTATCACAACCATATAATAAGTCTGATTTCACATTACTGTTAAAGATTTTAATTTTTGTAGATCTAGATATAATACAAGATTTCCATATTGGGTACAACTGGACAAATGCACTATTTGCATTTTTTATTCGGTTCTTTACATCCTCAAAGGCTCCACCATCCTTGTCAATTATACTACCCAAATATTTAAATTCTTGAACAGTATCAATGTTATTATTATTTATTATAACTTTATCTGTCTTTTTGCTATTTAATCTCATTTCTTTAGCTTTCTTTAAGTTTATTTTCATATGAGCCCCTTCCATTACTTCTAATAAAGTATTAAATTTTAATATGAAACATAATTATGCATTATTGTAGTTTATGAAACAAATAGCCTACTAAGAATTTTATTACAATTTGCATTTAATTTCCTACATTACCGGTACCCATGTTATATATTATAAAATCAGTATTCCATTGACAGTTGGTCAAACTATGATGAAATATAAATCGCTTACGGGCGAGCGGTGAGGTCTGTAAGAAAATATGTACATAGGCTAATCAAAAACCGGATTACAACTTTTAGCTAACACACTATGTTATGCTTTAACTCCGTGGTAATGAATACAGTGTTGTGCACCTATTGACGTAATAAAAGAATATTGTTCGTGTTGCTATGGAAATGAAACATTTAAAATAGCAGCTATTCACTGAATGTACTGAAAATGTGATCATGATTTTATAATACATAGAAGTTTATGCAAGTACATATGTATACC
Source organism: Periplaneta americana (assembly GCF_040183065.1). Taxonomy (NCBI): domain Eukaryota; kingdom Metazoa; phylum Arthropoda; class Insecta; order Blattodea; family Blattidae; genus Periplaneta; species Periplaneta americana. Next base: position 160,640,722 of record NC_091122.1, on the reverse strand, counting down.
CTAATCTTTTTTAGTAACCGACATATTTTTAACAAAATACTTATAATATGCGATAAGATAATATTTTAACTTCCTGTTGTTTTCATATTGTAGGAGAATTGAGAAAATTTGGAGAATCTCAACTTCCTGAAGCCTGAGCAAGAGAATCTCAATCTTAAAGTGGTAATGTACTGGTAGTTGTGATGGTTTTAATTTCAACTTATTTACATATTTCCTTATTCACTTATTCATTTACACATTTGCGTATCTATTTGTTCAAGTATTTACGTATTCATTTGTTTATGTATTTATTATTCATATATCAATACACATTTACTCATTCATTTATTCGTGTGTTTATATATTAATGTATTCATTTACTTATTCACTGATTTGTTCATTTATTCACGTACCGGTACTTATTTATTTATGTATTTATTTTATTTCATTTATTTATTTATTTATTTAATTTTATTTATTTATTTAATTTTATTTATTCAGTTATAAATTTATTCATTTCTTCATTCATTCATTTGTTTTATTTATTCATTCATTCATTTTACTTATTTATTTTAGTTATTTATTTAATTATTTAATTTTATTTATTTTTATCTAATTTTATTTATTTATTTATCTAATTTTATTTATTTATTTATCTAACTTTATTTATTTATTTATCTAATTTTATTTTTTTATCTAATTTTATTTTTTATCTAATTTTATTTATTTTTATCTAATTTTATTTATCTAATTTTATTAATTTTTTTATTTGATTTTATTTATTTTTTGTCTGATTTTATTAATTTTTTTATCTAATTTTATTTATTTTTTATCTAATTTTATTTATTTTTTTATCTAATTTTATTTATTTTTTTATCTAATTTTATTTATTTTTATCTAATTTTATTTTTTTTATCTAATTTTATTTATTTTTTATCTAATTTTATTTATTTTTTATCGAATATTATTTATTTTTTAAATAATTTTATTTATTTTTTATCTAATTTTATTTATTTTTTTTATCTAATTTTATTTTTTTATCTGATTTTATTTATTTTTTTATCTAATTTTATTTATTTTTTAAATAATTTTATTTATTTTTATCTAATTTTAATTATTTTTTTATCTAATTTTATTTATTTTTTATCTAATTTTATTTATTTTTTATATAATTTTATTTATTTTTTATCTAATTTTATTTATTTTTATCTAATGTTATTTATTTTTATCTAATTTTATTTATTTTTTTATCTAATTGTATTTATTTTTTTATGTAATTGTATTTATTTTTTATGTAATTTTATTTATTTTTTATCTAATTTTATTTATTTTTTATCTAATTTTATTTATTTTTTATCTAATTTTATTTATTTTTTATCTAATTTTATTTATTTTTATCTAATTTTATTTATTTTTATCTAATTTTATTTATTTATTTATTTATTTATTTATTTATTTATTTATTTATTTATTTATTTATTTATTTAATTTTCTGATTTCTCTTTGATGCTTTATAGGTAGGCTACCGCCAGCCTATTTGATAATATCGATTTATATTCTTATCTGGAAATAGTACGGTATATTATGGATCGTTATTCTAATATAGCCAACTTAATATTATTAATTCATTTTTATATATATTTCAATAATACGGAATTTCACTGCCTTCTCCAAACTTTTTCATCATTCATTATAGTTTACGCAAATATTTTCACTGGACATTGTAGTATTTAAATACCCGCCATGGTAAACGAACAAACATTGATTCTCTATTATTCAAACAATAAGTATCGATAATTTCATTTATCGAACTGCTATTTCCGTTGATTTTTTTAGGAGATATATTAACTGGCGGTATCTATAATGCAGTTTACTTTTTGTTTATTCATTCATTCATACTGAAAAATTCAAATCATTAAATTGTATTATGCAACAATTAAACAGTTATTTCCGGACATGTTTATATGACCCTTCTTTATTTTTGGTGTCGAAAACTCGATCCCATAATTTACCGCAGTATTTTTGTTACATCCTGTAAATAATTTTTAATTTTTATACAGGAGTTTTTAAAAGGATACTTTTTATTTCACCTTCTGGTATAGAAATTTGATGCATCTTGTTTTCTTTTTCACTCTTCATTATTAGAACTGCCTGTAACATACAAGAAAATTACCATTCAAAGAATATAAATTGTAAGTGAATCTATCATCATCATCATCATCATCTCTCACTCCTTCAATTTAATTGTATCAGCCAATAACTCGAACACATTCCAATCTTCAACAGAGGAAATTCTCTTCAAAATATGGACTGATTCTCAGTCAATAAATTGGCATTAAATTGTAACAAAATTAACATAATTCAATTTAAATCCTGTCCAAATTCAAAGTCGCAAATTTCTAGCGCAATAATTAACAATAGATCCCTATTAGAAACAACAACAACCAAATTTCTTGGCTTAAAAATCGATAATGTGTTAAATTGGAAAAATCATATTAAAGAAATTACCCCCAAACTAAATTCAGCTTTTTTTGCTATTAGCCTAGATCTATGCAAAAGATAGTAAATATCAATAGGCCTACCTTAAAAACAATATACTTTGCATACTTCCACTCGGTAATGAGTTTTGGAATAATATTCTTGGGAAATTCCCAGATAGTAACAGTATATTTCTAGTACAAAAAAGAGTAATTAGAATAATAGTAGGTGCCAAATCTAGGGAATCGTGTAGGACTATTTTAAAAAAACTACAAATAATGCCCATGGCTTGTCAGTATATCTTTTCATTAATAATCTTCCTCATATGTAATCGTGAAAACTTTGTAACTAATTCAACAGTTCATAGCATAAATACACGTCAAAAAAATTACTTTCATACTCCATCGGCAAGTCTATCGTGCTATCAAAAAGGAGTACGTTATATGGCAGTAAAAATGTTTAATAGCCTCCCTATCGATATAAAAAATGAAACTCAAAACATAACATTATTTAGGGCCAAATTAAAGAAGTACCTAATTTTTCACGCCTTCTATTCAGTAGGTGAATTCATGACATTCAATAACACTTCATGAAATTGATACTAAAACTTTGTGTTGTACTAGTAGACTATATTGTAAATCTCGTCTGTATATATTTCATCTAGACTGTGACTATAAATTAAGACTTTATAGTAGTATTAAGTTTTTTGACTTGTTCCATATTCTAGCTGTAAGCAATGTATGAATACCATGGAATGTTAACAAATACAATACAATCAAATAACACATTTTGAAGTAAATGTTATGTAACATATCCATCCGGTGTGTGGTTATGCTATTCCACTGAAAAACGTTTTAATCACAATGGTTGTATGTCTGCATCCGCTTGGCCGAATTCTCACCGTAAACAGAAGCCACACGAGGAAAAGGATGAAGATCTTGGTGTACCGCATCCAGGGCTTCACCGGGGAGGGCATGTCCGGAGAAGCGGCCGCCGCTGTTTCGTCGTCTTCCGGGTTTCTGTCGTTTGCGTCCGGTTTTCTGCACACGTGTAAAAATATCATTAATAGCCACAAAGATTTCACAAACAGTCCTAATTCAGGATATTATTTTGAGAATAACGTAGTTAAATCTATTTTTATTAGGCCTACTTAACGTTTAATTCATATGGCTTATTTAGTTTTATACTTTGGTAGGAAGCCAGTGAATCATCCGAAGATAAAAGGTGTTGTATTCCAGAGGTCTGCAACGGACGTTTTCGCTCGAGCGCCAAGTAGTTCATAGCATAATCAGATAGGTAGCGCACATGCATGATTGGTAAAATTGTCGCGAGCGATAAATCCTCGAACGGTATAAGCCGAGCGTTATAGACATTCATTTTTGTTACAGTGATGAACTGTTTAGTAACATCATAGATGTTTATCATTTCAAAACTTTGCAGTGTTTAACTAACCTCTCCATAGCACAACTACAAAACTTGCTTTAAAATGTAATATAAATGTTGTAGGTATTTTTTTTTTCTTTTTTTTCCGCTCAGGAGTAATTTTGTCACATCTGATGTTATTGGATGTAAATTTAATTATTATAAACGGAGAACACAATCACGATAATGCAAGAACCGTATCAAGTTTTATAGTAATAATAATAATCTTTAATAAATAATTAGTGTATCAATCTTTGCGTCTGTAACAGTTGTGCAGCATGATTATTCATTTTGTTATATTTTCTGTGACGTTATCCCTGTACTAATATTGTTATTAATCTACTGCTATATCAATAATATTTTGTAAAACGTTTCTACATTGTCGTAGTATATACACGGAACACTATGTTTGGACCTATCATATTATATGTGTGGTAAATCAAATATTGAATAATCATTAATTAGCAATAATAACTGTATATCGAAGTTTTTCATACTATTTTATTTATAACTTCATGTTACTGTTTTGGTACGTTCCATTAGACTGTTCCACTAAACTTTTGTCATGAACGCAGAAAATAAAGCCTTACTTTTACGATGTGAGCAAAACATGTGTATCTTATCTGTCGTCTTCCATACAAGATAAGACATGTCGGTGAGATGACCTTGTACTGTGCTTCTATTTATTACGAGCGTATCACGACCGATCTTACCTCACTCGAAGGTACGACATTCATCCGAGTTCAAGCGAGCGATTTAACTCCAATGCAACACACTGTTGTATTCCCAAAGCTCAAAACTCGGTTGGGAAGAAATTTTCTTCAACTGAAGAGGTTATCACAAGAGCAGAAGGCTTTTTTCCAGACCTCGAGGAATCTGTGTACAAGGAGGGTATAGCAGCATTGCAGCACCGGTGGACCAAATGTGTGAATCCCAGTTTGGATGTTGAGAAATAAAGATTGTTTCAGAATAACCCTAGTTCAATTTCTATGCCATCTATGAATTTTCCAAACAACCCTCGTATGTCTTTGAAAGTGAAATGAAATTATTCATTACAGCAACAAGAAAAATGTTACAGAGGTCTATTATTTTATAACTTCCTGAAAAATTCAAATTCTTTTTTATTGCAAAGGGTGTACGCCTGGAAACAGGTTTCGCTTAGTACGTTGACGTTCGGAAAGTGACATGGGCAAATAACAGCCCGCTTAGAAGTGAATCTGCAAGTCAGTTTTTGGAAATAAAATGTCGCGTCTTCTGGACATTACAGATTTAATTTACTGACTTGTTTCGAGCGATCGTCTTTCCTAATTAAAATTTCACATCTTTTGGAAAAAAATATAGACAAGCTGGATTTCGTCTTTATCGATAGAATTAAACCTAGACACATGACCTATTTCGCTGACTGTTGAATAAAAGGCTTTAGTTTTGGATAATTTCGTCTCTTTCTAAGCTGTTGTCTTGCTTCAACGATTTCGTGGGAGACTATTCTAGCCTACAGCCTATGTCGAGTTTTTCTTCGTTTAGAACGCGATTTGTATGCCTTTTTTACTTGAAAATTAATCTTTTTTTCCTCGTTTCTTTTTCACTAAATTCTGGATTGCTTAATCAGATGGTTGTTAAACGACAGATTATTTCACTAGAAATATAGCACGAAAATTGTCATTGTTTCTTAATAAACGTATCATAAATTAATATTCGCTGTTTAAACCCTCGCAACATAGCTGCTCTAGAATTTCCTAGACCTACTAATCTGTGGTATTTTTTACCGCAAGAATATTTATAATTAGGATATTTTATATTTTATGATCGACCATGCCGAAATGTACTAATTATACACATGGTAGCAGTCCTTTAATGCATGTCATTAAAGTACACCTACTCATTAAAGTACAGGTCTTCAGCCAATGATAACTCAGCTTACATGTGTTCAGCCAATGAGAAGTCAGCTTTGTACCGTTATAAAACCGCAAGTATCGATTATTCTCGGATATGCAATCGAAAGAGAATTAGCGAAAAGTCACGGAGGCTGGAAATCCAATACTGTCGCAGAAGGTTATGTTCTGTTACTATAATAATTAGCGTTAATTGTAAATAATATTCAAATAAATTCAATTTGTCATCTCGTTTTTCAATGTCGAATTCAATAATCAAGGTTATAATATTATAATATTATCAAGTTTAACGGGACTACGCCAAGGTCAATGACATTATTGTTCCTCGGAAAAAATCAATACTTTCGCGTCTGCGCATATCTCACAATTCACGACCTAGAACAAGGTCACTTCCGATCTTGTCAGATACCTACAAATAAAATGTATACATCTGAATACCGGTAATTTCAAGTTATAAATATAGTCGAGCATAAAAAGTCGTATGAAACTCACCTATAATGGTAATTAAGATGCTCGTATGAAAATTATGAAACTCGCTTGCGCTCGTTTCATAAATATCCATACTCGATTCTTAATTACTATCATTATAGGCTCGTTGCATAATGTACTATTAATGCATTTATATACAATATAAGCAAATTGAAAGTTTTTATTGCACCTACAATTATTCACTGTGTTTATACAATGAATGAATTAATTAATTAATTTAATTAGTTCAATGGAAGACTATTCATTTTTCTATGTGTTTTTATTTTTCCAATTATCAGACAACACATTCACTGTCCTTGAAACGTAACATAAAAAGGAAATTGTTATTGCATCAAGTCTAATTATTATGTTCAAACAATTAATTTAGTCTCATCACCTGCTGCAGTATAAAGAACGAGACCCTAATTTTACAAATACAAATAATTACTCTTGAACCTACAACTTTTTACTCATAGTCTACATAGCAGTTTATGTTGTGTTTGTTTCATTTGTTCACTTTTCAACGTAAATGTTCACTTTGTTTACAACAAAAGATTATCAACAGTAATCTCACTAGAAAACCCGAGTGGGATTTAATTGACTATTACTCTATTAGAAGAAAGTATATAAAGATTAGAAGTAACAAAGTACTCTAATGCAATAAAATATTAATTGACTTACGAAAATACAACTGTCTTCAAATGTATTATTGTACCATCTCAATATTACGCTATATGGCAGTAGTGTGTTATGATTAGCTATTTTCTTGCAAATCTGGCTTTCAGGTAATAGCTCCCTGTAAAGCAGGTTTGAATAATTTCAAGGAAAAATTGTTCCGGGGCCGGGTATCGATCCCGGGACCCTTCGCTTAGCGCGCGAACGCTCTACGACTGAGCTACCCCAGGAACCATACACGACACAGTCACAATTTTTCCTATTTTCTTGTTATCAGTTGTGCCAACTATGGAATCTTCATTGAACTCTGTGGACGGTTACTAGTCAAGAAGGCTTCATTGATTCAGTTTCATTTTTATTAAAACATTTGCATTTCATCATCCGGATCCCAGTAATCAACGTCACTTGACAGATGATTTTCAATAAATCTTAATATTAAACAATCTCTGGTACGTGACTATCCATAATATCATGTAGCAGAAGCTATAACATACATAACCTAAATAATATAAACGAGTGTTAGAATAGTACATTATGCAACGAGCCTATAATGAAGGTAATTAAGAAGTGAGTATGGATATTTATGAAACGAGCGCAAGCGAGTTTCATAATTTTCATACGAGCTTCTTAATTACCATTATAGGAGAGTTTCATACGACTTTTTATGCTCGACCATATTTCTAACTTGATATTATTAATTTTTGAGCAATGTCCCGTATGTTGTGAGATGTGCGCAGACGCGAACAGATGTCCACATTGACCTTGCTAAGCCATAAGAACCTACAGAGATAACATTGAAATTAAATTAGACATTGAAAAACGAGATGACAAATTGAATTTATTTGAATATTATTTACAATTAACGCTAATTATTATAGTAACAGAACATAACCTTCTACGACAGTATTGGATTTCCAGCTAATTCTCTTTCGATTGCATATCCGAGAATAATCGATACTTGCGGTTTTATAACGGTAGAAAGCTGACCTGTCATTGGCTGAACAGTTGTAACCTAAGTCGTCATTGGCTGAAAGACCTGACCTTTAATGAGTAGGTGTACTTTAATTACATGCATTAAAGGTCTGCTACCAGGTGTATAATTACTACATTTCGGCATGGTCGAGCATAAAAGTTTTAATTAGGGGTGATGAAATAAACGAGAAAAGTTTTAATTAACGATGATGAAATAAAAAATAAACATGAATAATTTTAAAAGAAACAATTATTGAAAGTACAATTTTAAAATTTGAATATTTTAGTGGTTGGTGGTTCAGTTACTCCACAGGTGTGGACGCAGTTCTTGTATGAAATATTACTTGATGCACACGTGCGATATGGTTGCATTCACGTGAGCGTGTCAGGGACGGGCTGCACTGACTACTGACCATCTCCAGGGCCTGGTCGACGTACGAGGCCATGTGACACACTCTCCCGGCCTGCCTGCCTGCTAATGTGAGGAAATAAATCACAATTTCTTTTTAACGACGACAGTTTGTTATTCTTGGAACAAGGCCAATTTATAAAAAAGTCTTCTAGAACGGGCCCGAGTTTTGCTTCAGCGGGCTTCTATGACTCGTTCATCAATCAGTAGGGCTGCACAATACCCTCATCCGGGCCTTATACGACCCTTTGTAACCATACAGTAACTCGAGTTGCAAAACCATAATAATGAAATTTCCTCCTGCATAAAATAACATCGTTTTATATCGTTAAAAAGTATTCAATATTATGGATGTTAAATTAATATTTCATACAAAATAAATATAATTCAAAGGATCATGAGACGTGGAAATGTACAGATGTATAAAATTGGCCTAAAGTTAATTTGATAATGAACGAATTCTAAAATGCCGAAAAGCAGTAACAGCAGCAATAATAACTATAACAATAACAATAATAATAATAATGGTTTTTTATAACTTGGCAAAGTTTAGGCCGTGCCTTCTCTTACATTCAACAAGAAGTAAAACTTTCTTATGTAGTTAAACAAACATACACTAGTATCCGATTTAATTATATATTGTGTTGAGATATAAACGGATACGATTTACGTAATGAAGTCAGGAACAGACTAATGAATAAAAATTGCCACAAAAATAAACATAGTAGAATATATTAGTACATTATGCAACGAGCCTAAAATGGTAGTAATTAAGACGCGAGTATGTTTATGAAACGAACGCAAGCGAGTTTTTATGCTCGGCCATATTTCTAACTTGAAATTATTCATAAGTATTCATGTTATTCTTATCTGACTGAGGAGCGGAACTGACCTTGTGCAATACCTCGTAAATTGTGAGATGTGCGCAGACGCGAAAGTATTGATTTTTTCCGAGAAACAAATGTCGACATCGACCTTGATATAATCTAGAGAGTAAAATAAACATTAATCTTGATATAACCTTGAAATTGAATTAGACATTGAAAAACGAGATGACAAATTGAATTTATTTGAATATTACTTACCTACAATTAACGCTAATTATTATAGTAACAGAACTAGTTGTCTTTCGATTGCATATCCGAGAATAATCGATACTTGCGTTTTCATATTGCTACAATGGTATTTTCTGATTGGTGGAACACCTGAACTTTAATGAATAGGTGTACTTTAATGAGGTCCATTAAAGGGCTGCTACCAGGTGTATAATTACTACATTTCGGCATGGTCGAGCATAAAATATTATTTGTGTTAAATAAGAAGGAAATATAAAACCAGAAACTGACAACTGAATAATGTACACAACAAAAAATTAAATAAATCCAGTGGAAATACGTATTAGTGTTGAGTGATAAGCAAACATGAATTATATAATAAAATCATAAACAGACAATTGAATAAAGTATACACAAATATAGGTCTATAGATGAAATTTTTACATAATGAATCATCTTCATGTACCAGAAAGGACATTGAAGTACCAACAAGGAAACTAGAGCAATGTATGAAATCACAGACAATAGTAGACCCTATTGTACAGATAAAATGGCACATCGACAAAGTTACTAATAAGGCACAAAATCCCAACGTAGGAGACACGCAAGCAAGAGACAAGGAACGGCAGACACATAAGCAAGGGGCAAAATGCGTGAGAGAGACAAGTAAAGGCTGGTTCACAATAAACCGGAAACGAGAATCGGATACAGCAGCAACAACCCACTAATCTCTTCCCTGAGTAACTACAATCCTGCTTTAGATAAACACAAAAGACCTAAGAGCGTACTCCACCCTCTAGCTTGAACGACAACGTACAAGACGAACACCAACTTGAACACTAAACAACCACTTGACTCTACAGACAGACCTATGTCTACTAATGCACTAATAATGTTATTTCTCTGTTTCAGGGTCATCACGTTATTGGCTGCATAGATGCATTGTATTTTCTTGTAATCGAAATTACGGGAAAACGTCTGAACGGATTTTAATAAATGACCCCTCATTTTGAAGCTTGGAACGCAAAGTTTTTCAGAAAAATAGCAGTTTTCAGTGAAATGTCAGTTTTTCTACATAATTCTCCTATTTTACAAAATTCATCTTTCGTCAGTTCTGAGAACTAATGCCATTTCAAAATAAAACAAAACACACACTACAATAAACAATAGGCTATTATACGAAGGCCATGACCTGTAGGATTGCTGACATATTTAGAGTTCAAATTCAATTGGTTATTAAAGGCTTCAAGACTTATTAAAAATAATTTACAGGTCTGATTCTGCTGTGTGTAATTTTCTGAGTATAGCTGTGTATTGGATATTAAAATCTACAAAACTTGAGGAGGTTTGATGACATTATCATTAAAAATTAATTATTATTGTAGTTAATGCCATGATGTTAATATATAAACTACAAAACTTGCGTAAGATATTATTAAAAATTAAATATTTTTATAGTTATTAATCAAATGGGGTTGGGTCTTTTTCATATACTCAATGGCGGTGTGGTGTAGATACTTATATGCGTCAGTATTGGCTCGAGAGAGCGCAAAAATTACAATTCCTAAGAAAAGACGGCATTACTTACTGACAAAATAAGAGGCCTGGAAAATTATGTAGTCTCCCGATCATTTCAGCAAGATCTCTTAGGCCCGATTGTATAAACCATTTAATCTTAGATCAGAGGTTAAATTGATCCTTGTTTTAGCTGAACTTGGAATTTTGTGTTGTATAAAGTCTAATCTGAGATTAATTTGTCTCAAACTAAAGTTAACTTTGACTGAAGAAATTTCTCCGATTAAGTTAGATGATCCAAGTTCAGTTATTTCTTTTCTGTTTGAAATATACAAGTGACAGATTGTGCAAATAAAGTATCCATTATTATTAATATTAATAGATATGGTAGGTACATTTACATATATTTATTTCAATTTCTTGCCTTAATACACAAACAATCTTATATTTTATAAGGCTCTATCGTGTTCAGCAGTATCAAATAACATAACCTATAATTATATTATGTTTATAACAACCATTAATTATTAATGGATATGATAGGTACATTCATAAATTTTCAATTAACTGTATTAGTAAACGAAAATTGTCGTTTTATAAAGCTTTATTATGTTTAGCAGTATCAAACACCATAACATGATAACTTGGAGAACAGTCAACCTTCTTCTTATTGTCCGCAATTATTTACATTGCAAAAAAAAAAACAATGTCTCCAACACAGTGTACGGAAAGTCGCCAAAAAGTAGTTGTAAAGTCGCTAGATTTCTCATTATCAACAAAGAAAGATTAAATTTTGTCACTATGGGGTGCTAAAAAGGTGACTAAATCCCTATTTAAGCAATATAAAAGTTAAAAGAAATTGTTGTTGAAAAAGAGTTAAAGTCGCTAGATTGGCTACACTGAACAAACCTGTATAACATTGTCCGCGCATCACGTATTTCACCTGTTTATGCGATGTTGCCAAATCCTTTTCACGTGAACTTAGATTGCATTTGAACCAAGGTAATTTGATCGCAGAAAAGTTTTATACAATAGAAGAAGTGTCTCAACTCTATTCACTTTCCGATCTTCGATCAAAGTTGATCTTTAGTCAGCGAGTTTTATACAATTGGGCCTTAGCAGGATAAAATGATTTTACCCTCTAGGCCTACACTTCAAGCTCTACATGCAGCAGCTATACCAAGATGCTATGTCTATGCATAGCAAACCTGACTTTCTTTAACTTTCACCTACAATCCACAATGACCTGAAATAGCTGTTGCTTTACTCCCACATGAAAAACCCACTGATCGTCCCGACATTCTTACTTGCGTTTTCGCGTTGAAACTCAAAAACTGAAGGTGGATATGTTCAAGAAAATGCATTTGGCATAAAAAAACCGTTCGGAGGGAGTATGTTTCATTATTATGAAAGCCAATAACTTTCAAAATGTCTGGTATTTTTCATTGAAAATAAATCTGAAAAATTTTTATTTAAACGTCTAATGAACTCAGTTTGCAGCATTTGCCGCACTAGCCACTACTTTTTATGTATGTTTAATGTATCTGTATTTTCAATAATAATTAAGAGACAACCTCCCACTTCAACATATACAGACCCCACTGAAGCCAACTGGCTTGTCGTCAGCACGACACATCATCCTGCTCAAGGTTTTTCCGTGGTTTCCCTTGAGTAATAAGATAAATGTCGGGATGAGCCCTAAAGAAATGGGCCACGGACCACTTCCCTTCCCCCACTCTTTCTCTTCTACTATCACAAAGAACTTGCTAATTTCTTAGATAATCCTATAATATGATACTTACTTACAAATGGCTTTTAAGGAACCCGAAGGTTCATTGCCGCCCTCACATAAGCCCGCCATCGGTCCCTATCCTGTGCAAGATTAATCCAGTCTCTATCATCACACCCCACCTCCCTGAAATCCATTTTAATATTATCCTCCCATCTACGTCTCGGCCTCCCTAAAGGTCTTTTTCCCTCCGGTCTCCCAACTAACACTCTATATGCATTTCTGGATTCGCCCATACGAGCTACATGCCCTGCCCATCTCAAACGTCTGGATTTTAAGTTCCTAATTATGTTAGGTGAAGAATACAATGCGTGCAGCTCTGTGTTGTGTAACTTTCTCCATTCTCCTGTAACTTCATCCCGCTTAGCCCCAAATATTTTCCTAAGAACCTTATTCTCAAACACCCTTAACCTATGTTCCTCTCTCAGAGTGAGAGTCCAAGTTTCACAACCATACAGAACAACCGGTAATATAACTGTTTTATAAATTCTGACTTTCAGATTTTTGGACAGCAGACTGGATGATAAGAGCTTCTCAACGGAATAATAACACGCATTTCCCATATTTATTCTGCGTTTAATTTCCTCCCGAGTTTCATTTATATTTGTTACTGTTGCTCCAAGATATTTGAATTTTTCCACCTCTTCGAAGGATAAATCTCCAATTTTTATGTTTCCATTTCGTACAATATTCTGATCACGAGACATAATCATATACTTCGTCTTTTCGGGATTTGCTTCCAAACCGATCGCTTTACTTGCTTCAAGTAAAATTTCCGTGTTTTCCCTAATCGTTTGTGTATTTTCTCCTAACATATTCACGTCATCTGCATAGACAAGAAGCTGATGTAACCCGTTCAATTCCAAACCCTGCCCGTTATCCTGAACTTTCCTAATGGCATATTCTAGAGCGAAGTTAAAAAGTAAAGGTGATAGTGCATCTCCCTGCTTTAGCCCGCAGTGAATTGGATAAGCATCAGATAGAAACTGACCTATACGGACTCTGCTGTACGTTTCACTGAGACACATTTTAATTAATCGAACTAGTTTCTTGGGAATACCAAATTCAATAAGAATATCATATAATACTTCCCTCTTAACCGAGTCATATGCCTTTTTGAAATCTATGAGTAACTGATGTACTGTACCCTTATACTCCCATTTTTTCTCCATTATCTGTCGAATACAAAAAATCTGATCAATAGTCTATCTATTACGCCGAAAACCACACTGATGATCCCCAATAATTCCATCTACGTACGGAGTTAATCTTCTCAAAAGAATATTGGACAAAATTTTGTACGACGTCAACAAAAGTGATATTCCTCGAAAGTTACCACAGTTGGTTTTGTCCCCCGTCTTAAAAATAGGTACAATTATGGACTCCTTCCATTGTTCTGGTACAATTTCTTTTTCCCAAATAGCAATTACAAGTTTATAAATTTCGCTATATAATGCACTTCCACCCTCTTGTATTAATTCTGCTGGAATTTGATCGATACCTGGAGACTTGTACTTTTTCAGATTTTCTATCGCAATTTCGACTTCTGAAAGCGTGGGTTCGGGTACAAGTGGCTCAGCAGTTTGTATTTCAATTTCGTCCCGATCATTTCTATTTGGCCTATGTACATTTAGTAGTTGCACAAAATAGTTTTTCCATCTGTTTAGGATTGATGGAGAGTCTGCAAGCAAGTCACCATTCTCATCCTTGATCACGTTTACCCTTGGCTGATATTCGTTCTTAAATTCCTTTATACCCTCCTATAATATGATAAAAGGGGAAAATAAATATACTGTAAGTTCACAGGACTAACGGTTTCGAAGCTGGGTACCTGGTTCTAATGAAGTGCATTGGTAGCAATCTAAAACATGGGGGCATGAGATAGTTACTCTGCCTGCCATAATAAATTCACTTCAATTAAATTCCCCAATGTAAAAAAAGGGACAAACACAAGCAAGAAACGAGGAGCAGGAGAGACAAGCAAGGGCGGGGGGGGGGGGAGGTTGGAGACAGTCAAGTGACGAGAGGCGGAAGATTTACAAGAAATTTTATCTGTATAGTTTCCGCTTAAATGTTTCATCAAGAAGAACAAAAATGCACGGCTAATGTTTTACTGTTACTAAGTATTGTTAAGACATAATTACCAAAAGAAGTTCCTCAGTTTCTTTATTAGGAAAATTCATAGCAATATTATCTACGAAAAAAACATTTCTAGAATATTCGTGATTAAGTGGAATAGTGATCGCCAATAGCTGTGTCGCGACACATGCCCCTGTCTCCACTCAAGCGTAATAATGACATCATATCCCCACCCTCTGTTTACAGCCATCACTTCGATATAAGTAAAGACGTTTGTGCGAGATCGTGCGTATTTGCTTGTTTTCCGCACAGAACCAATACGCGGTAAGTGTGAAATACCACATTCAGTATTCCCAACGTAACACACACAATTTCCCTCTTCTTACCGCTTAAGCGCCACATTCTTTTTACTGCTTTAGGCTTTTAACATATTATTTTTAGAGACGTTTAACATAGTAATAATTATAAATTGGAAACTTACCACTGCAATTTCACCTAAATTGCAATGTTAATTATTGTTTTTAAATATTTGCAAAAATTAAGTAAAGTCTACTACTCCACTAAAATTATTGCATTCCTGATACAAGTAACATTAAGGAAGCCGTGCAAAATCAACAAGATTCCATATGCGGATGTTATTACTGCAATATGTTATATAAATAATATTGTTAAAATATTAAAATGAAAAATAAATCATTACATAACCTTACAGTTTGTTTTAAGTTCGCATTGATAGACTGGGGGGGGGGGGATGACTGACGTATATCACGGCCTGCTGGAGTATAGTAAACACAGAAAACATTTTATAGCAACAATGTTGAAGAAAGATATTTTGGTTTTCCGAAGTTGCCGTCATTAAACAGAAACCAACATGGAGATTTCATTGCAACTAATTAGAAATTCGTCTTTCAGGTATGTAATAAACGATCTTTGCACAAAATAATGTACGATACACGAGCGGTATGTTTGTTTTCATGTTCTCGGAAATTAAAAAACCTCAACTACGTTTCGTTTTTTCAATCTTTTCCTCGACCATGAAAACGTCAACATACCGCTCTTGTAACGTATATTACTATTATCAGCAGAGGACGTACGCATGTAATGTTACAAGTGTGTAGGATAATATGTTTCGATGTCTTTTCGAAAACAGATAGTAAGTAAAAACTTAATTTTAAGGAGCATGGAAGGAAAAGTATTTATTTTGTGCAGATGGCAAAAATATAAGATACTTAATTTGTTGTAAAATTTTAAATGAAGTATAAAAGAACAATGTACTTGTCATTATTCTTCTTGTTATGAAGACTACCACGCCCTTACCTGTAACTTGAATAATAAAAGAACAATAAAAAGTAACGGCTTCTATGTCTTAATCGGGGTAAAATACTTCGACTTTTTTTTTCCGACGTATGTAGTGTAATTTGTATATTTCATTAATAAACAATAAAAAGTATTGCCTTCTATGTTTTAATCGGTGTAAAATACATCCACGTTTTTTTTACGTATGAGTGTAATTTGAATATTTCATTAAGAAATAAACGATAAAAAACATCGGCTTCTATGTCTTAATCGGAGTAAAATACTTCAACGTTTTTTTTAAGTATGTAGTGTAATTTACAACTTCGTGACCAGCCTGGTACGTTTTTCTAATTTCAAATATCTGCTGATGTAAAGTATACGCTCTTTCTATGTTAAATAAGAAAATAAATTTATGTTATTTCATTAATAATACAAAAATAATTAATAGGAGGATAAAAAAATTAACATGGAAAAAAAGTGTGTATAGTTAATAAATAGAAGAATATTATATAGCTTTCGTTTTTTGGTCCCAGTCCGTCTCTGCACTGTTATTCACTGCATTACCTGAGGAGATACCCACTCCACCCCTCTCCCGGCGATAGTGGTGTGCGGGTTGCATTTCTATTCGGTATGGCATAGTTGCGCCCCGCGGTCAATCGGGAGGCCTAGGCATGGCATAGTTGCGCTCCGAAGAAATCAGGTAGTAGAATGGACATGGCATAGTTGCGCCCCGAAGAAATCAGGTAGTAGAATGGACATGGCATAGTTGTGCCCCGAAGAAATCAGGTAGTAGAATGGACATGGCATAGTTGTGCCCCGAAGAAATCGGGTAGTAGAATGGACATGGCATAGTTGCGCCCCGAAGAAATCAGGTAGTAGAATGGACATGGCATAGTTGTGCCCCGAAGAAATCAGGTAGTAGAATGGACATGGCATAGTTGTGCCCCGAAGAAATCGGGTAGTAGAATGGACATGGCATAGTTGTGCCCCGAAGAAATCAGGTAGTAGAATGGACATGGCATAGTTGTGCCCCGAAGAAATCAGGTAGTAGAATGGACATGGCATAGTTGTGCCCCGAAGAAATCAGGTAGTAGAATGGACATGGCATAGTTGCGCCCCGAAGAAATCAGGTAGTAGAATGGACATGGCATAGTTGTGCCCCGGAGAAATCAGGTAGTAGAATGGACATGGCATAGTTGTGCCCCGAAGAAATCAGGTAGTAGAATGGACATGGCATAGTTGTGCCCCGAAGAAATCAGGTAGTAGAATGGACATGGCATAGTTGTGCCCTGAAGAAATCAGGTAGTAGAATGGACATGGCATAGTTGTGCCCCGAAGAAATCAGGTAGTAGAATTGACATGGCATAGTTGCGCCCCGATGGAAGTACAAAAATAAATAAGTTACTTAAAAATATTTTAACGGTAGCTGCATTGAAATCACGTAGGCCTAGCATATGATCAATTATGTTGTTTAAAATAACACATTTTTTATCGATCACATACAATAAATGAACTGCATTTTTTTTTGTTTGTACACCGATATCTTAACCCTACGGTACATGGTTTCGAAAATTGAAACTTGGAACCATTATGAATTGTTAACTCTTTACCCTTTTCACTAAACTTAACATTCGTTTAAAATTAACCTCACTATACGCCACAGACGGTGTGAAAATCACTAATAAAATGTCAAGACTGCTAAGGCCCCATATTCCAACGGCTCACTCATTTGAATATGTCAGTTAGTAAAGTACTGCCAACTTCATGGTGTTCATTTTTACGGTAGGCTATCGATAATCACTGCATGAACAGTAGAAACACAGTTAATAAAGTACTGCCAAATTCATGAGGTTCATTTTTACGGTAGGCTATCGATAATCGCTGCATAAACAGTAGAAAAACAGTTAATAATGTACTGCCAACTTCATGGTGTTCATTTTTACGGTAGGCTAACGATAATCGCGGCATGAACAGTAGAAAAACAGTTAATAAAGTACTGCCAAATTGATTATGTTCATTTTTACGGTAGGCTGACGATAATCGCTGCATGAACAGTAGAAAAACAGTTAATAATGTACTGCCAAATTCATGATGTTCATGTTTACGGTAGGCTATCGATAATCACTGCATGAACAGTAGAAAAACAGTTAATAAAGTACTGCCAACTTCATGGTGTTCATTTTTACGGTAGGTTATTGATAATCACTGCATGAACAGTAGAAAAACAGTTAATAAAGTACTGCCAAATTCATGATGTTCATTTTTACGGTAGGCTATCGATAATCGCTGCATAAACAGTAGAAAACAGTTAATAATGTACTGCCAACTTCATGGTGTTCATTTTAATAAATATTAAATCGAATAAGAAATCAATATGGTTGGCCGATTACGAGGCTCGAGTTTCCGTAGTGTCTTTATCTATTTCTTCGGGGCGCAACTATGCCATGCCCCTTTTCTCTACCTGATGGGAACGGGGCGCAACTATGCCCACAAAACAGGGACCCTTTTTTATCTGCTGCATCTTACCTGACCGTGGGGCGCAACTATGGCCTGCCCTTTCTATTACGTCACAATTTCGTGGTGTTTGTCAACCACTGGTTTACTGTAAGGACAGAAGTCTCTTCAATAATTGGACGGGTTACGCGTTTTGTTAGTCTACTGTTTATTTTGTGTTTTATTTATTTGGATTTGTTTGTCTTTTAAGCTATGACCGCATTCTAAAGCCTTCCTTCCAGAAACCAACATAACTAAGCTGCGAGTCATATAAATAATCTACTTTCCACAGCAACAGACGTTGCTGGTCACGTTGGTCTCACTCATGCAAGCTGTGATGCAATAGATGAGCAATAAAATTGTTTTCAACTGTAGCCGAAGTTCAAACGATAGGGGACTTCCTCGAACGAATCAACCTGTTTATTTCCATAGTAAGTAGCTCCGTAGAAGAAAACAATATCGTATATCAAATAACACTCAGCGATCTGCATCCAGTATTAGATTTCAAAACTGTAACCACACCCGGAAACCTTTATTACTCAAGGACATCGAAGGACTATCTAAGATTTAAAAATATCACTCCTGCTCTATAACACTAGAGAAGTCACAGTATCCTGATGTTATGTTCTATTCAACAGTGACATTAATACATTACTGTAGCTTATTAACGAGATTGATTCTGACCTTCACTTGCGTCAGTGGTTTCCCCGTACGATATTAGCCTAACACGTGGCGAAGAATAGTTTGATTCCAGTTCAGAAAACGTCAGTCTCAAGTGCAATGTACAGTAGGCTAAAATAATGCAGTTCAGCCGTAAGCTAGGTAAATAATTAATTAATAGAGTGAATCGCCAGTGTAAAACAACAAAGAAAGGAAGTTACTAAGGGTCTTATTCATAGATGAGACTTTGGACCAAAGTTGACTTTGGAAAGTACAAAGTCACCATTTTCCTATTCACAGTCGACACTTTGAGGAAAGTAAACTTCAATTGTGACTTTACTTCGAAGTCGCCGAAAATCTAGACTTTGACTTTGACTTTCGTTCGTGGGCATAAGGAAAAGGACATATTTGGAAAATTGTTGAATTTGCCGAGAATATTGAAGACATCTAGGAGATTATTAAAGCTACCAGTGTTCCTTAGCGTATTATTATAGATTATAAATTAAAATCAAGGTACAGATTTGATAGACAGTATTAAAATAATTTCCTAGTCATGTTTCAACTTTCATTGATGAATAATCAAAGAGGATTATCTGTTCCACCAATACTTACTTACTAACTGGCTTTTAAGGAACCCGGAGGTTCATTGCCGCCCTCACATAAGCCCGCCATTGGTCCCTATCTTGAGCAAGATTAATCCAGTCTCTACCATCATATCCCACCTCCCTCAAATCCATTTTAATATTATCTTCCCATCTACGTCTCGGCCTTCCCAAAGGTCTTTTCCCCTCTGGCCTCCCAAGTAACACTCTATATGCATTTCTGGATTCGCCCATTTCTGTTCCACCAATAAATAATACAAATTATTTCATTGCGATTTTACGCTATAGGTAAGGATTAATAGCTTAATATTGATTCTTACTATTTAATTCTATAGAGGATAAGTTATACAGTTGGAAATGCAGTTAATTTATAATCCTTGCGGTCGTCATAATGTTTTCTGCATATTGATTTCAGATAATTTTTAAGTAGTTTCTGCAGACAAGCAGGGAGTAACTCTGCCAACTGTCAGCAGAATAATATGTCGCTTTCATAGTCTGTCATTGGTGGCATCTTATCTTCCATATATTCACAACAAAATTATTTTACAATGAAATAATTTCAGGGCTTAATGTGAAAATAACTTAACTACAATAGATGTTTTATTCACAACAAAATTCTTAACAGGCAATACTATTTCAGATAAACTATACCATCACGTTTTGTAGTTATGAATTGTGTTATATACGTACAAGTTACGATTCTTTGTGGCCAGGTAGAAGAACAAATATTATTATCGATTGGTGTAAAGACCTAAAAATGACAATTTCTATAATACTTACGTTAGTTTCACAATAAGCCCTCGAATAATATTATTCTTATGTAAAGCTGCGAGAAAGGTTAGCAACAATTGTTTAACATGTACCGATGTTCAATTGTTTCATTGATATGTGACTCAAGAGATGGCTTTGATTGTGGCAATGCCTACTCTATTTCAACTATCTATTAATTTAATTCGTTTAGAAGGCAGTGATTTTGATTGCAAACATTAGAACAAGATCGTCAAATCTCGACTTACCGAAGTCAAAGTCAAAGTCTCAGAAGTATTGTCTATGAATAGGACTTTTAATAAAGTTAAACTTTACTATGAGAGTCGACTTTGGATGAAGACTTCCCAAAGTCGACTTTCGTAGTAAAGTCTATGAATAGGACTTTTTAATAAAGTTAAACTTTACTATGAGAGTCGACTTTGGATGAAGACTTCCCAAAGTCGACTTTCGTAGTAAAGTCTATGAATAGGACTTTTTAATAAAGTTAAACTTTACTATGAGAGTCGACTTTGGATGAAGACTTCCCAAAGTCGACTTTCGTAGTAAAGATTAACTTTGTTAAAAGTCCTATTCATAGACAATGCTTCTGAGACTGACTTTGGTAAGTCGAGATTTGACGATCTTATTCTAATGTTGGCAATAAAAATCACTGCCTTCTAAACGATTTAAATTAATAGATAGTTGAAATAGCGTAGGCATTGCCACAATCAAAGCCATCTTTTGAGTCACAAATCAATGAAACAATTGAACATCGGTACATGTTAAGCGATAGTTAACCCAGCGAATAGGGATTATAAAGAATGGACACTGAGCGAAATTTCCTGTGTTTTGTTTCTCTGTGCGCCAGCGTACAGTTCCACTTTCAAGCGCTAGAGGTTAGTGTAATCGAGCATACGCTAAGATAATAATTTAGAATAGATTAAGACACAGGATCCAAACATCGCCTACCTTATTGCATAATCCAGTAACGCTTTGCTTCAAATAAATTCAAGTTAACAGCTTTTCCTTATTTCTCAGTGACAAACTAGTTGTAATTATAATTGTTTATATTTCAGATATAATAAATTATATTATAAAATCAAGTATCGAATTCGTTTAATATTTGTATATAATATAATATAGCTATATGGTTTTACTTCTCGTAAGAGTTTTGTTTTTCCATTTTCAGCGCTATCACATCATTACATATTTTAATTGTTGTTGGGGTCAACGTCTCAACTCTCATTATAAAGGAACTCTAGAGTGTAGACATTACAGTTAATGACGGATTTATTATTTTATGGATCCAATTTATTTTATTTGAGTACATAATGTACCTAGCTGTATTAATTATATGTGTTATATTTCCGCTGTGTCGACTGCTAGCTGGTGTGATGTCAGCGCCAACTCTAGGGAGAAAGCAGAATCTCACGCTTTAGCTGGCTTGAAGGTCATTGAAATCAGTCCGGCTACATCAAAGGTACCGAAGCGAAGTGTCCATTCTTTATAATCCCTATTCGCTGGTTAACCGTTCTTGCAGCTTTACATAAGAATAATAAATTATTTGAGGGCTTAGTGTGAAACTAACGTAAGTACAAAAATTGACATTTTTAGATCTTTACACCAATCGATAATAATTTGTTCTTCTACTTGGCCACAAAAAATCTTAACTCAGTTCGAACAGTCTTGTATATAACACAATTCGTAACTACAAAACATGATGGTGGACTTCATATGAAATAGTATTGCCTGTTAAGAATTTTGTTGTGAATAAAACATTGATTGTAGTTACATTAGTTTCACATTAAGCTATCAAATTCTTTCACTGTAAAATAATTTTATTCTGAAGATATGAAGATGCCACTAATGACAGACTATGAGACATATCCTGCTGTCAGATGGCAGAGTTATTCCCTGCTTGTCTGCAGAAACTACTTAAAAATTATTCGAAATCAATATGCAGAAAACATTATTATGACGACAGCAGGATTATAAATTAACTGCATATCCAACTGTATAACCTATTGTTTATAGAATTAAATAGTCAAAATCAATATTAAGCCATCAATCCTTACCGGTACCTGTAGCGTAAAATCGCGATGAAATTAATTATATTATTTATTGGTGGAACAGACAACCCTTTTTGATTATTCATCAATGAAAGTTGAAACATGACGAGGTATTTATTACTGTCTATCAAATCTGTACTTGGATTTTAATTTATAATCCATAATAATACGCTAAGCAACATTAGCAGCTTTAATAATCTCCTGGATGTCCTCAATATTCTCGGAAAATTCAACAATTTTCCAAATATCAGCCATTTTCCTTATGTTCACGAACGAAAGTCAAAGTCTAGATTTTCGGCGACTTCGAAGTAAAGTCACGATTGAAGTTTACTTTCGTCAAAGTGTCGACTGTGAATAGGAAAATGGTGACTCTGTACTTTCCAAAGTCAACTTTGGTCCAAAGTCTCGTCTATGAATACGACCCTTAGTCTGCCTCCACACTAGCCGGCCCGAATTCGATTCCCGATGGGGTCGGAGATTTTCGTGCAAAATTTCTACATTGCGACTAGAAGAGATGGCGGTGCACAACTTCTAATTACTAGATTGTTTATCAATTTGGAACCTTTACGAGTGTGAATATATCCAAGAACCTTACGCTCCAATGAAGTCAAAAAAGCAACCCCTGGGTGAAATCCCAAATCTCTCCTCAGTGCATGTGAAGAGAAGGCATATGTCACTGTTGATAGTGATTCGTCCGTCGGACGAGGACGTTAAGCCTGGGCGGCCCCCTTGGTGCTATTCGACAGGAGTAGGCTATATGTGAATAAAGTAAACGTTAAGAATATCCTTAGCCCAGGAGATGCAAGTTGCGTCATCTTTCAAAGAGGAAATAATGCTTATTACTTCAACAAAATGAAACGAGCTGATTACCATCGTTACAAATAAAGAAAACATAAAAAATTGTATTAATATTTAAAGATAAAATAAGTTAAAACAGATTCTAACGTCATAAATTATTACAATTAATTTTTTTTATTTTATTTTATTGGGTTATTTTACGACGCTGTATCAACATCTCGGTTATTTAGCGTCTGAATGAAATGGTGATAATGCCGGTGAAATGAGTCCGGGGTCCAGCACCGAAAGTTACCCAGCATTTGCTCGTATTGGGTTGAGGGAAAACCGCGGAAAAACCTCAACCAGGTAACTTGCCCCGATCGGGAATCGAACCCGGGCCACCTGGTTTTGCGGCCAGACGTGCTGACCGTTACTCCACAGGTGTGGAAATATTACAATTAATGAAACGTGTTCATACAACTTAACGAATCTCTCCTTCTCTTCAGGAACAAAACAGATTTTACCTAAAATCCTATATCTATTTATGACAGACCAATAATATGTAGTTTTCGATTTATGAAATACATTTTCAATTTTTTCGTTTGGTCTTGAGCTTTTATCAACGGTAATCTCACTAGAGATTTTGATTTATAGAGTGGGATTTAATCGACTATTAGACGATTAGAAGAAATAAAGTACTCTAATACTATAAATTAGGTATTAATTGACTTGCTAAAATTCTATTTCACTAATGTTACCTTCACCAAAACATTTGAACGGAGCCGCTATTTTCAAAAACAAATGATCGCAAAACATGTTTTATAGTACCGTAAAGAATTTTCAGTTTGAAATGTTGGTAAATAAAGAAACAAATGGTAGGAAAGTAATAAAACAGAAGAACGTGTATAAAGATTAGAAGAAATAAAGTACTCTAATACAATAAAATAGATATTAATTGACCTACTAAAATTCTGTTTTACTAATGTTCCCTTCACCAAAACGTTTGAACGGAGCCACCATTTTCAGTCGACTGTCTATGCGGTAAACAAATGACGCTCGCAAAGCATGTTTTATAGTACCGTAAAGAATTTTCAGTTTGAAATGTTGGTAAACAAAGGAACAAATGGTAGGGAAGTAATAAAAACAGAAGAAAGTGTATAAAAATTAGAAGAAATAAAGTACTCTAATACAATAAAATAGATATTAATTGACTTACTAAAATTCTATTTCACTAATGTTCCCTTCACCGAAACGTTTGAACGGAGCCGCCATTTTCAGTCGACAATCTATGCGGGAAATAAATGACGATCGCAAAGCACATTTTGTAGTACCGTAAAGAATTTGCAGTTTGAAATGTTGGCAAACAAAAAAAAAAAAACAAAAGCTAACTATTAAATAAGTATATAATAAATTTTCAATCTTAAGACATATCAACTTGCAAATGTTTATTTGCTATTTAATAAGATATATGAACGTTTTCGCCGTTTGAGGCATCTTCAGATATAACAAAAACATATAATGTGAACCTATAATAATATTAAATTATACAAATAACAAGAATAAAGAACAATGTATGTATGCAATGCATGAGATTCATGAGCTTTATGTAAAATGTCAAATAATACAGGATAATTGTTGATATAATCTTTAGAATTGAAATTGAATTGGACGGATATTTTATACATATAGCTCATGTTACAAATAAAATATACAATCATGATTAAAATTTGTCAATAATGTTAAAATGTATAATGATTGATAAAATAGATTTTAAGAATAGTCATTAGTTGAGGATTGTCGTAGGGTATACGATAATTTGCGTAGATGATGTTCGTGTGCTATGTATGTATTTCATTGAAAAACGTTCGCTAATGAACTAAATGTTATTTTATGTCGGAGATTACTGTTTCAATTTATTATCTGACTTGATGACATCTTATTGATTATAAATGACTTACGTGCAATCAGATTTGTTGAGATATTATTTGAAATGAATGCTCGTTGGTTATGGATGTCGTAGAGTATACGATGATTTTCGTAGTAGATAAATCGTAAGTTAAGTATGAATTTCAATCATTCAAGAAATCATTCGCTTATGAAATGTTGTTTGACGTTGGTGATTACTCTGATTTGATGACATCCTATTGATTATAGCTGTTGCGCGTCATCAGATTTATTTGTATGTGTTGGTGGTTTTAAGAGAACTAATTCACTACGCATATTGAAATATAAAAATTAATTGTAAAAAAGCTAAGTGATAAAAACAAATGCTAGGGAAGTGATAAAAATAAACAAATGCTAGGTAAGTGACAAAAACAAATGCTAGGAAAGTGATAAAAATAAACAAATGCTAGGTAAGTGACAAAAACAAATGCTAGGAAAGTGATAAAAATAAACAAATGCTAGGTAAGTGACAAAAACAAATGCTAGGAAAGTGATAAAAATAAACAAATGCTAGGTAAGTGACAAAAACAAATGCTAGGAAAGTGATAAAAATAAACAAATGCTAGGTAAGTGACAAAAACAAATGCTAGGGAAGTGATAAAAATAAACAAATGCTAGGTAAGTGTGAAAACAAATGCTAGGGAAGTGATAAAAATAAACAAATGCTAGGTAAGTGACAAAAACAAATGCTAGGAAAGTGATAAAAATAAACAAATGCTAGGTAAGTGACAAAAACAAATGCTAGGGAAGTGATAAAAATAAACAAATGCTAGGTAAGTGACAAAAACAAATGCTAGGAAAGTGATAAAAATAAACAAATGCTAGGTAAGTGACAAAAACAAATGCTAGGTAAGTGACAAAAACAAATGCTAGGGAAGTGATAAAAATAAACAAATGCTAGGTAAGTGACAAAGACAAATGCTAGGGAAGTGATAAAAATAAACAAATGCTAGGTAAGTGATAAAGACAAATGCTAGGGAAGTGATAAAAACAAACAAATGCTAGGTGAGTGATAAAAACAAATGCTAGGGAAGTGATAAAAATAAACTAATGCTAGGTAAGTGATAAAAACAAATGCTAGGGAAGTGATAAAAATAAACAAATGCTAGGTAAGTGATAAAAACAAATGCTAGGGAAGTGATAAAAATAACCAAATGCTAGGTAAGTGATAAAAACAAATGCTAGGGAAGTGATAAAAATAAACAAATGCTAGGTAAGTGACAAAAACAAATGCTAGGAAAGTGATAAAATAGTGCGATAAGCAGCCATAGTTGGTTGAAAGACGTCCTTTCGTACCGTTTTATTGGTCAAAAGTAGTATGACGTAGTAAAAGTGTAATAGTCAAGAAAAATTAACTTTCTTTTTAATTCTGCTAATAAACATGAGAGATTATATCATATTTCTCATAAGAGGGCCAACATTTGGAGGAAAATTCACTCATGCTCCCCATTCTTTCTAAACAAATTGCTCGGATAATGATTCTTAAACAATAAGACCATTTCCAAAATTTTCCAAAAGTATTCTTTGAACATAGTGCCACACACTGGACTTTCAATACCTAATTTCGTCAGAATAAGACCTGTACAAACGGTCGACAAGAGCAAACTTACATCGTTCCCATTTCCATGTTCAGGATCCTGTGACACGCGTCGGCGACGGCAGACACTGACGCCTTCTGGGAGGATGGAATCATTGGACACGGTACAGATGTCTGTCTGAACGTTGCGAACTCCTTGTTACCACCTAACCTGGTATATTTCCCGCTTCAAATGTGAGAAAAACGTAAATCAACATATGAAAGGAACGATTTAAAATATACTTCAGATAAACTCTCTCAGAAACTACAAAATAAAAATAACCCATTTTTTTCTTAAGTTTCAAATTACAACCGAATCTGACATTTTAAATTTCAAATTTATACTTCATTTCAAGAAATTCAAGACAGTATTTTTATCAAATTCTTCCAAAGACATGTCTTCAAGAAGAAAAGTCAGTTATCAACCTAGGACTTTAAGGCAATTTACTATAGGTCTACAGTACAAATAGTGTGAAGTATTACAGCAATTGACTACAATATCACTTACGAGAATTCAGGTCTTCGCGGTAATTGTGCTCACAGAAAAAAAAAGCTTTCGACTGCAGGTACAGGACCGTGTCTCCTTTCGTCTAAAGGCCTCTGATTTCAGTGACGCTAATGGTGTGAATACGTCCACTGTACGGATATAACTGAGGCATAGAAGTGTGGAGGGTTTAGCAGATTTTATAATATAAACATCGACATGTGATTCACTGTTATGGCCAGGCTTTGCAGGTGGTTCTAATGAATGGATTTTGTTTATATGTCTGTATCTGCTTACAACTCGCCTGCCTGCCACTTGCACTCGAACACTGGATTTAGACTAGGCTTGAAGGGTCGTCTGACTAACCCAAAATGAATGTTGCGAGACGCGAGCAAGGTATGTCGGTAAGTCAGATCTTCGCACGCCGCCATATTTGCGCCAATGTTCGGTTTCTCTACAGCTTGATTCAGGGATTTTGGTCCCTGCAAGAAGTAAGTACAGACCGATTATTTAGTCCTCACAGCTCGGCGACGCAAAAGAGGGGAAGTAACAGGAGTAGTGGGGAGAGCTCCGGAGTAGAGATAAGGGCGAGCGGCCGATAAAGTAATGCAGTACAGCTTAACTGTATTAGAAACATACCGCTCTACCGCACGCATGACATCCGATCGCTCCGAAGGCAAGCGAGTGACTAACCCAAACACCCCTTGGCGTAACTAAATGGACTCGCCTGGCCAAGACGCACATTGCCAGCGACTGTCAAGACTAAATCGTCGTGTGAATGCAAGAACTAGGTAACTTGATTTTTCATATTTTGTGGCATTGCCTATTTACTTATTTATTGCACTAAGGAATATGTCTCGTTTTCATTTACCCATTTGTTATATTGGAAAATAGATGTCTCTGGTATCGTTCGATCAATTACCAAGTTCTTGCATTACATTTTGTGCGATTTTTGCTATGCTATAAAAGAGGTAACTAAAAAACGCAATTTTCGAGTTACCTAGTTCTTTCATTCACACGACGAAATAATAGTACTGTAGATAGACTAAGATCGAGTTACTCATCATTACTGTCGGGCTGGGTCACACAGGTCAGGCCGCACAGTCGTAACACCTAACACCACCTCATCATGCCGCCGTACACACAGTCTTAAAATACAATATCCCTCCACACATCCCGTTACTATAGTCGCGACGCTGCTATTCCCGGCGTGACTCCTCCTCTTTGCTTACGTCTTAGGAAGTGAAGGCTCTATAAAGTCTATACTAAAAGCCAGGTCATGGATATATATATATATAATAGGATGCGAAACTGCGGTCAACCCCATCTAGATATGGTGCTCTGAAATAAGGTGATCAGCGCCCGACGTCGTAGGTAGTGAACATTAGAACTACGTGTTGGGTACATTACTGAGAGTTCTCTATTTATCCGTTCGAGATATTGTATGGGAGAGTCGAGGAGAGAAGATGGCGGACTGAAACTTACTAATAAGTGAACATAAAGTGATACGTGTATGTATAAGCAGTGTATGTTGAACAGTGATGTTTATGGACGTTGTAAAAATAGTGTTGAATGTATTGTAAAGTAATAGTAATATAATAAATTGAACTATCTACGTAGTTCTTGCAGACTTTTCCATTGTGCTGTACAATAAATACTCAAAGAATACAATCCCAATTATCTAACCTTTTGCTTTATTTTCTGTCTCTGTCAGGTTATATTTTAATCGGGTAGTGTAAAACACATCGTCTCTTTCATCTTCCTGCTGGCTCCGGTAAGAATTTTCAGTAGAATATGCTGTGAGGAATAAAATTGTAAATATTTTATTTTAAATTGGGTTAGTTTTGAATATCGATGAGGGTGGGAGGGAATACTTTCTGCACAGTTTAACATTTTCGTCACCAGGTGCGCTGCTAAATGCGTGGAGTAATTACTCTTTTCGCTAACTGGTGCGCTTCTATTTGTAATAACGCCTCTCCCGAAAATAGATGGCAGCAAGATCAATTTCTACAACAGCGTCTCTAGTATGTGTTACAGGAAACTCGTTAAGTTTCGCATCCTATTATATATTTATCCATGGCCAGGTTATGAACCGACTAAACGGGAAGTAGTTGGGATGGCGAGAGGAAAGTGCGGGTTAGAGGGGTAGCCTGTGCAGTGATGACACGTTGAGTGTGGGGGTGGAGGGGAGAACGAGAACGGAGCTTTTCATTGGATCTCGCGTGAAAATGTCGTCTGCTAACGAAAATCTGGCAACGGAATCACGGAGACAGTGTAGCCAGTTCATTTGCAGTACCACGTGCATTACGAGTCGCATTTCGTACCAGCGTCATTAGCTCGTGCTTTCTTAAAAACAGTAATTTTAATTACTAATGTTGTTGATAGTGTTATCGAGAACTACAGACAGTAGTTATTTTAAACATATCGGTGACAAACTCTGAACACGCTTTGAATCTCGCGCCACTATGTGGCAATAGAGCTCAGAAAGAGAGCAACACAACGTTGCTTCCGGTTTAGTCGGTTCATAACCTGGCTTTTAGTATAGGTAAGTAGCATCGCTCGCCATTTTTGTTCTTTCGTTGGCGAGCTACCAGACAAGGAATCTATTTGCCGCACCATTAAACATTATCATGTCGTAGCTCCTATGATAATAAATCAAACGCACTGTAATTCAGCAAATAATTGAGCGGCAAATAACGTCCTCGTGTGCTTTCTGCGAACGCCAACGAAAGAGCCAAAATGGCGGGCTATTATATTAAGTATTTATCGAGCCTTAGGAAGTGCATAACGTCTTCATCAGCGAATCACAAGACGCACACGTTTAAATGTAGCCGATCTGTAACGTGATTGGCTGCCGGAATTTAGAGCGACGGGACTATAACCACTATGTCTGTTGACTAAACAATGTCATGATGACATATTTTCTTGACTTGACTGTCCCTCAGCTTCGAGCATAGATATTATTTTCATTCTTCCCCTTCCATCTTCCCCTCCTATGCACGTTTGTGATTAAATTTCTTTCTTATGACGCAACACACAGCTCGCTCACTAGCCACACAACCAAGGACAGGGACCAATAACGTTGAATCGAGCTATACAACGAATGATGCCGAACCTCCGCTAGCACTTCAAACCTCACTGTAGCTGAAAAACATTTTCACTAATTGCAATTCACGGTGTCCAACTGAAACGGCGACAGAAAAGCTCACAAACCTGGTAAATTACTCTTGTAACGGCAACACACAATTACAGACATTAAGCAAGACTGCGGAGCGACAACTAGTCCGATCATATTGGAAACAAATGAAATCGTTAGAATTCCATTTGAGTAACTGAAACAGTGCTTTGCGCAACGCTAGTGATAGCCAGTCGTAGCCTCGTAAGGTAAGCGCAAACTTATTACGAACTTGACGACAGCTATTAAATTACTTCAACTGGACAGCCAATAAATACTCTACTAGTGGAGAATTCCATAACCTAAACCTTAACAAGATCATCATTACTGATACTTCACTCTTTTTTGCGTTAAGACTCGAGTAGGCTATGTAGTAGCATTTTGTCGTCGAATCCATAAATCATCTCCTCTATCTCTCTTCTGGTAGGACTCGCATATTTTATTTCTTTCTTTATTTATTTCTTTATTTCTTTATTTCTTTATTTATTTATTTATTTATTTATTTCTTTATTTATTTCTTTATTTCTTTATTTATTTATTTATTTATTTTTCTTTATTTATTTAATTACGTATTTATTTATTTACGTATTTATTTACTTATTTACTTACTTATTTACTTATTTAACCTGGTAGAGATAAGGCCATCAGGCCCTCTCTTCCCCTCTACCAGGCGATTACAACTACAATATTAAGAATACAATTACAATTATAATTACAATTAATATTAAATTTACAAATACAATAAAAATAAAAGTACTAAAAGATTAACTGATTAATAAAAGCTAGACAGTTTATTGTAAAAGTTAAGAAGAGAGAATAATTTCTTTTATTGATTAAGTAAAAATTAAACCTACTCTACGCTGTAAGAAAATGCTTAATAAGTTTGCTTTTGAACGCTACTAAATTCCGACAGTCTCTGATGTCACTGGGTAGGGTATTCCAGAAGCGCGAAAGCGAGATTCTGTATGATGAATTCGATGATGTCTTATGTGTTGGTATGGCTAATATGCGGCTATTTTGCGTGCGTGTGAAGAGATTATGATATGATGACAGGTAAACAATCAAATGGCGAACCTTCTAATTTCGTTATCTTATTAACAAATTCTGACGATTCATCAGAACTAATATGTCAATGTGAATTACGCGCTAATTATTGAAATCTAAACTTACCTCAAAGTGTCTTTCAAAGTATCTGGATTAAGTCCATGTTTGGAAATGTTGCGGTTCATGAACCACGGTAAGTTTTTCTTGAAATTTATATTCCTTTTCGCCTTCTTCGGTTTAGAGCTGTAAATACGAGAACAATGTCAGTGTATACTTTCATAAATGTGTACTTTCGTTGTATCACTATTTACAAAGAATGCTGTAATAATCAAGGTTTAATTTTGGTGAATTCATGGACACTACCTACAAAACTAATGTCTACAGACAGAAAGTATCTGTTTTCTGGTCTAATATCAAAATGTCCTAAGGAAAATGTCTACTCTACACAAACAGGGTTTACAATTTGATTGGTTTACAAAGATTTCTACATATCGAATTGTCAACAAATTTAAGTGTAGGTCTAATATTTTAATGATAATAGTTCAGTAATTGTATAATAGTACATTATGCAACGAGCCTATAATGGTAGTAATTAAGACGCAAGTATGATCGTTTATGAAACGAGCGCAAGCTCGACCATATTTCTAACTTGAAATTATTTAAAATTAGGTTTTCTTATGGTTATGTGCGAACTGACCTGAATTGTGAGATGTGCGTAGACGCGAAAGTATTGATTTTTTCCGAGGCTGAATGTCATTGACCTTGGCAGAGAATAAGATGAAGATTACTCTGATATAACCTGGAAATTGATTTAGAATTGAAAAACGAGATGACAAATTGAATTTATTTGAATATTATTTACAATTAACGCTAATTATTATAGTAACAGAACATAACCTTCTGCGACAGTATTGGATTTCCAGCCTCCGTGACTTTTCGCTAATTGTCTTTCGATTGCATATCCGAGAATAATCAATATAACGGTACAAAGCTGACTTGTCATTGGGTGAACACCTGAACTTTAATGAGTAGGTGCATTTTAATGACATGCATTAAAAGACTGCTACCAGGTGTATAATTATTACATTTCGGCATGGTCGAGCATAAACGTTATTTTATCCATTTTTCATTCTCAGAACATATTTTAAATTTTATGCTCGACCATGCCGAAATGTAGTAATTATACACCTGGTAGCAGTCCTTTAATGCATGTCATTAAAGTACACCTATTCATTAAAGTTCAGGTTTTCGATTATTCTCGGATATGCAATCGAAAGACGAGGGAAACGTCACGGAGGCTGGAAATCCAATACTGCCGGAGAAGGTTATGTTCTGTTACTATAATAATTAGCGTTAATTGTAAATAATATTCAAATAAATTCAATTTGTCATCTAGTTTTTCAATTCTAAATCAATTTCCAGGTTATAGGCTACATTCTCTGCATTACATCAAGGTCAATGACATTGTTCTTCGGAAAAACTCAATACTTTCGCGTCTGCGCACATCTCACAATTCAAGAGCTATGAACAAGGTCACTTCCGATCTTCTGTCAGATAAAATGTATACTTTTGAATAATTTAAAGTTAGAAATATGGTCAGTCGTATGAAACTTGCCTATAATGGTAATTAAGACGCTCGTATGAAAATTATGAAACTCGCTTGCGCTCGTTTCATAAACAAACATACTTGCGTCTTAATTACT
This sequence comes from Periplaneta americana, assembly GCF_040183065.1. Classification (NCBI taxonomy): domain Eukaryota; kingdom Metazoa; phylum Arthropoda; class Insecta; order Blattodea; family Blattidae; genus Periplaneta; species Periplaneta americana. The sequence goes on along the minus strand of NC_091122.1, from coordinate 160,607,419 downwards.
ATCATTATAGGCTCGTTGCATAATGTACTATTGTATTATAACTTTTGCAATTAGAGACCGGCACAATATGATGAAAACTTTGCACAAATATGACATTTATTTTCGTAAATATGAAATTATTTCAATGCTAAAATATTTCACTTCCGAAACCATTTGGAGAATGTTTATATCATTGCTTACATTTGTATTTATTTGTGATTGTCTATATTTCATGTGCTACCAAATAAAATACTATAAATCTGCAGCATTAAACAGTTTGTCAGCATCACCAATTCCTCGCCTGAATGCAAGAACTAAATAACTCATTTTTTTCACTAAAGAGAACAAAAGATCGTAAAAATAGTTCTTCCATTGGCTGAACTCAATACTGGTTACAAATTCAACACAAGTAACTTCGCTTATATTGTCTGGCAAAAAAAAATTACACCTTATCAGTAAATACTGCTTCGTATAACAAAAATCCCATGAAGTAAAAAAAAAAAATAGGGGAAATTAAGTAGATAACAAAATTTATTTGAAACAATTTACAAGTATAAAAGCAGACATGGCAACACTGAAAAGACTTTCGCTGGATTTGAGAGAATAAACAATGGTGGACTGAGAACCACGTATTTGCTTTGATTTTTTTAATTCATTGACACTAATTATTAAATTACTGTACTTCAAAAGGAATCTGAAGACTATATTAACATTTGAGAATTCCGGAATGTTGGTGAAACGGGTGGCGTGGGTTTTTCAAGTGTTTCGTTGAAAAAAAAATATATATATATATATATATATATATATTTGTTTTATTAACGACGTTCGCAACTGCCTAGGTCATATCACCGTCGTCTGTGTGCCGGAATTTTTTCCTGAGCCTGTCGCAATTAACCACACTTAAATGCCGTCGACCTGGCCCGGGATCGAACCCGCAACCTCGGACACAGAACGCCAGCACTCTACAGATTGCGCCAACCAGGTCGACTGTTTCGTGGAAAACACGTCTATTGGCCCGCAATGTCCGGAAAGCCCGGTATACTGGGTGTTCAGTTCAAAGTGTGTCATGGCTCGCTGTATGCCGTCATGTGGCTAGCCGATGAGCCTAGAGAATTCAATCTTCCTACACTTCCGCAGAGGTGTATTACCTATGAGCCAGAGAAGTTGCCTAGCAACTACGGCGTTCATTCCGAAGAGTACGTACCGATACGTACGGTAACGCCTGTAGTGGCAGGAATGTGAACTGTTTGGAAACACGTACTGTCGGGATATGGTTAAGACGATTACTTACGTATTTGTTGACATTAACTTCGACGGTCAACATGGACACGGAGCATTTGATTTGTGTTGTGGAATGTTGCCGTACGCAACCGATGAACAAATACCCTGCGTACGACTTGCTCGCCCAAAACACAGTTCGAAAGAGATTATGGTAGCACACAGACCGTACAGACCGCCATCTGTTGCTACGACATTCAAGTTACACCGTACACGTTCTCAAGTTCAGTTTGAACGCCTTGAATAATAGGCAACTTCTCTGACATATAAGCTGAAACTCGGTTCAAATCGGTGACGCAACAACAGTGACGTCCTGACACACTTTGAAATGAACACCCAGTAGTAGTACAGGGACACGCAGCGAAAAGTTACCGCACTATGCAGGGAATGTGTTTGTTGAGCGCACGTTATTACGTTGTGTTGCATTACTACACTTCTTATTGATCATTATTTGTAACTCCACTCGACAACGAAATACAGTACGCTTCCCCCTGTTCGCTCACTCCATCCCCACCACTCAGAAATTTTAGGCCTGCCGTAATGAAACTGAACGTCCACCCGCACTGCTACAGCTTACCGGTGAGACGAGCAATGGATTGCGGACAATCTGTTTCCCGGATGTCCCCTGCTTAGTGCGGTAACTTTTCATTGCCTCTCTCTGTAGTACTTACTTACAAATGGCTTTTAAGGAACCCGAAGGTTCATTGCCGCCCTCACGTAAGCCCGCCATCGGTCCCTATCCTGTGCAAGATTAATCCAGTCTCTATCATCATACCCCACCTCCCTCAAATCCATTTTAATATTATCCTCCCATCTACGTCTCGGCCTCCCTAAAGGTCTTTTTCCCTCCGGTCTCCCAACTAACACTCTATATGCATTTTTGGATTCGCCCATATGTGCTACATGCCCTGCCCATCGCAAACGTCTGGATTTAATGTTACTAATTATGTCAGGTGAAGAATACAATGCGTGCAGTTCTGCGTTGTGTAACTTTCTCCATTCTCCTGTAACTTCATCCCGCTTAGCCCCAAATATTTTCCTAAGCACCTTATTCTCAAACACCCTTAACCTATGTTCCTCTCCCAGAGTGAGAGTCCAAGTTTCATAACCATAGAGAAGAACCGGTAATATAACTGTTTTATAAATTCAAACTTTCAGATTTTTTGACAGCAGACTGGATGATAAAAGCTTCTCAGCCGAATAATAACACGCATTTTCCCATATTTATTCTGCGTTTAATTTCCTCCCGAGTGTCATTTATATTTGTTACTGTTGCTCCAACATATTTGACTTTTTCCACCTCTTCGAAGGATAAATCTCCAATTTTTATATTTCCATTTCGTACAATATTCTGGTCACGAGACATAATCATATACTTTGTCTTTTACTTCCAAACCGATCGCTTTACTTGCTTCAAGTAAAATTTCCGTGTTTTCCCTAATCATTTGTGTATTTTCTCCTAACATATTAACGTCATCTGCATAGACAAGAAGCTGATGTAGCCCGTTCAATTCCAAACCCTGCCTGTTATCCTGAACTTTCCTAATGGCATATTCTAAAGCGAAGTTAAAAAGTAAAGGTGATAGTGCATCTCCCTACTTTAGCCCGCAGTGAATTGGAAAAGCATCAGATAGAAACTGACCTATACGGACTCTGCTGTATGTTTCACTGAGACACATTTTAATTAATCGAACTAGTTTCTTGGGAATACCAGATTCAATAAGAATATCATATAATACTTCCCTCTTAACCGAGTCATATGCCTTTTTGAAATCTATACCCTTATACTCCCATTTTTTTTCTCCATTATCTGTCGAATACAAAAAAACTGATCAATAGTCGATCTATTACGCCTAAAACCGCACTGATGATCCCCAATAATTCCATCTACGTACGGAGTTAATCTTCTCAAAAGAATATTGGACAAAATGTTGTACGACGTCAACAAAAGTGATATTCCTCGAAAGTTACCACAGTTGGTTTTGTCATTTTTTTTTAAATAGGTACAATTATGGACTCCTTCCATTGTTCTGGTACAATTTCCTTTTCCCAAATAGCAAATACAAGTTTATAAATTTCGCTATATAATGCACTTCCAGCCTCTTGTATTAAATCTGCTGGAATTTGATCGATACCTGGAGACTTTTACTTTTTCAGATTTTCTATCGCAATTTCGACTTCTGAAAGCGTGGGTTCGGGTATAAATGGCTCAGCAGTTTGTATTTCAATTTCGTCCCGATCATTTCTATTTGGCCTATGTACATTTAGTAGTTGCTCTCTCTGTAGTTGTGGAAATATTAACGGAGGGGGAAATCGTACAAAATCAGATTTTTATTACAGATGTAAACTTTACCAAAACATTATGAAATATGAATATTTTTGGAGAACTATATTCTACACATCCTGATTCGTGAAAATCCTTCTTCCCATATCGATAGTAGGAATGATTTGGAATACGAAATTTCATATTTTACCTGTCTACACATAATACACCGTGATTCAAAATGAAAGAGCAGATTTCAATTTTGTATTACAGACAAACTATCAAAGATAAAAACACATTGCGCAGGCCACTGGATAGAGGAAGGTTCAAAGTTTTATCCTACAGGCACTGTACACTCAACACGAGCACAATGTGTTGCGCGAGAAACATTTAGACGGTAGTCCAGTTCATTCCACACACGCAACAATTAGTCCCTGTTTATTGAATTGACAGCTTCAACAATTCAATTTCTCAGATCTTCAAGAGCAGCTGCCAAAGGTGGGACAATACAGGGAGCTTCACCTGAAAGACTAGATTTGCATAAGATCTTGTTGTCTACCTCTTCCAATCCAACGTTGTGGAATGGTGTTGTTCAGATGACGCCCCATCTTAAGGTGAAAGTGAGACGGAGCGCCATCTTGCATGAAAATGAAGTCATTGGAATCATCAGGAAGTTGAGGAAACAACCAGTTTTGCAGCAGGCCCAGGTATGACATTTCTGTCACAGTTTGCTCCGCAAAGAAGAAAGGTCCATAAACTTTGTGAACAGAAATGGCACAAAACGCATTCATTTTCGGTAAGTCTCTTTCATGTTCGACGACTACGCCGAATTTTCTGTCCCCCAGATTCGAACATTATGGCGATTAACTTTACCTGGGACATCTCGCGAATTCCAACACACAAAATTATTCTTCCTGTGGTGTAGTAGCCATGTTGCTATAAACAAACAATAGGGCAGCTGTGTCCAAACTTTGAACCTTCCTCTATCCACTGACATGCGCAATGTGTTTCTATTTTTGATAATTTGTCTGTGATCAACGAGATAGATACTCTAGATAGGCAAAAGACCTCTGAAAGTTGAAGACAATTGAACATTGGTCCGCCATATTTTGCTTAGTCAAAACAAAGGGGCATGGCTCGGATATTGTAGGAAATGACTGTGATGAAGTTAGCATTATTGTGAATTGAGTTACATATTAAGGCTATATGTTAATAAGTAAAAAGTAAAATACACACAAAACTTTACGTTTTATAACAGCTGTAGGCCTATGTTTTATTAGTTTCACTAAATATTGCCCGGATATTAAATGACAAGCTATACTCAATGCAACCAAAGCAAAGCACCTGAAGACGGATGAATGTATTCGGCAGAAGAAAAATGAATAATTTTTTGGCTTCGTCACAAATTTAATTATCTTACAGCTAATCTAACCTAATATGAAATCATGTAATTCAGTGCTCACCAAGTGATTTCAAGAGAGACGACGTATATAACTAATAGGAGTAAAATATAGGAAAGGTATTGGCGAAAATTAAAAAAAAAAATCCAATAATTAAGTTATTGAGAAAAATTCATTTGAAATTGGAATTAACACAGAGAACTTTTGAAAACTGCAATTATTAAAACTACAAATAACCTCTTAGCATGCAACATAATAATTAAAGAATGACACTAATAGAAAGTTACTCGTGATCATAACTCACCACATTTATTGAAACGATAAGATACTTACGATTAACATTGTTATCAGAAACAACAGGAGCCACAGCTAGCTACACTTCTTTTCGCGTGATGGAGACATCATGTAGTCTAATATAGTTTGAAACAAATATTGTCGCGTGATTTGTCGCGTGATGGAGACATCGTGTAGTCTAATATAATTTGAAACAAATATTGTCGCGTGATGGAGACATCGTGTAGTCTAATATAATTTGAAACAAACATTGTCGCGTGATGGAGACATCGTGTAGTCTAATATAATTTGAAACAAATATTGTCGCGTGATGGAGACATCGTGTAGTCTAATATAATTTGAAACAAATATTGTCGCGTGATGGAGACATCGTGTAGTCTAATATAATTTGAAACAAACATTGTCGCGTGATGGAGACATCGTGTAGTCTAATATAATTTGAAACAAATATTGTCGCGTGATGGAGACATCGTGTAGTCTAATATAATTTGAAACAAACATTGATCTCACACGTGTCTCGCAACTAGGCAGAGGCTTTTGCAGAATAAAACTGTTCTTACATTTGACACAATAATGACAAATTGCGTGTGATGCAAGTGCTAACTTTTCTCTTTGTTAACAAAAATGGCCCTACGCATTAATAAAAAGAAAATTGGTGTAGGCCCTATAAACACAATAAATACTAAACTCTTGATGGTACAAACTTATTAATACAGATACTTCGCTTATGCCCAGTCCGTCTTATAATTCTCTGGGGCAATGGTACCTGTATTGAGAGGGTTTAATTATCCAGAAACGAATATTATGATTTACGGTACATTTCATTTAAATCCGAGGGAACGAGACATTTTTGGAAATTTTTAAGTCTTAATTATTACTTTTTCATTTATAAATCAGCTTTTTACAAAACCTATAGCGAAATGCTTAAATTAAATATTAATGTATCCGAAAAATATAATAATTTATTTTATTTTACTATAGACCGCCATGTTTTGTAGGGAACGATCCCTAGTACTGTTGACCTCCGCAGGGAGCGCTTATCAGAGGTCTTCTGCCTGTCTATAGTATCTAACTCGTCTGTGATACAAAATTTAAATCTGCCCTTTTATTTTGAATCACCGTGATTACTGATGGTCTTGCAAGGCAAAAATGTAACATTATTTGAAACATAGTAATGACTTCACATTTTACCAATTTAGTCCAAAAAAGTTCCAGTGGTTATAAAAACAAACATACTTGTGGCGAGCGCATAGTTTCTCGTAGTAAAGGAGATCATTGAGAAACTGCTCCTGGCAAAAGGAACTTCGACGTCCTGGCGAACCATCCACACTGCTGCTACTGCTACTTCTGCTTCCTGTGCTATTCGTGTTGCATCTGGACCTCCTGCTTGTACTTCTGCCGAGCTCTTCCATTTATTAAACCTGTTCACATATAAATTCCGTGCGTTCTCTTAATAAAGTTATGAATACAACCTGATTCTAAGAAATCTACTCAAAAAAGAGTTATTGTACTATATCTATTCAGACATTATGTTTATTACCTCAAACCTATTCAATTTTTCCCTCGAAATTATTCAAATCCAACTTTACAGGGAGTTATACCTGAAAGCTTGATTTGCATAATACACGTCACTGTTCGTTAACAGAAAACCACAATTTAAGTCACAGCGTTAGTGTGCACTCAATGTTGGTTGCTTGACGGTTGTCAGCCCACTTCCAGAGTTGTGGATATAGAGGTGTCTGGTAGAGTTCCCGGGTAGCTCAGTTGGTAGATGGTTGGTACGTTTAACCAAAGATCCCGAGTTCGATATCCAGCCCCGGAACAATTTTACCCTCGAAATTATTCAAATCAACTTTACAAGGAGTTACACCTGAAAGCTTGATTTGCTTCCTTTGTTCATATTTGAAGTTTTTATTGGGAAGGATAACCAGACGGAAGTGCAGTTTGAACCAATAAATTATTGAGATTTGCGATAAATTAAGTAGTTTAGGAAATTGTATATTTATTATGTATAACTACTTTTGTATATAGATCTTATTTAAATTATTAAGTTTTGTACTTTTGTGAACTAATATCAATAAATCTATCACTATCACTATTGGGAAGGATAAATGCGGTAACTTCCCATTGCTTTCCGCACACCACTGTCTCTTTCGCATCTTAATAGATCCCAGGGGGCTCGTGCTTGGAGCTGAGGAGGGTGGATTTAACTAATTGGGTCCTCTGGACTTCACCGAAATTCACCGCAAGGGTTAAATATTAGTTCTATCAGGATTTTTGACCTGATCAGAGACCGGGAAATTCCAATTAGCCTTTGCCCCTCGCATCCTGGACGAGCTTTTACAAATTATCAGAAAATCTTGGAGAGGGATTGGGTCAATTTTTCCGCAAATGTTTCTATACTTGTGTCCCTGTAGCTCAATCTGAAAAACGTCGGAATTTAGATGTCAACGACTCAGGCTCAATTCCTCGTCACTCCTTTTCATTTTATTGTGTTTCAAGATAGTAGCCTATAATGTAATAATATAAAAAGAGAAAACTAACACCAGTATTATGCAACTGTGTAGGCACAAACCTAATATTGAATTTCTGTTATTTGTATCGCAAAAGAACGATAACAATATAAATGATAAGTTGAATATTATTTATATCGCTAAAGAACGATAACAGAATATAAACGACAACTTGAATATTATTTATAACGCTAAGGAACGATAACAGAATATAAAATGATAAATATCGGTTATTTAATAAATTTAAGATAATATATAATTATTTAAATAAAGTAACCTATTTTACAAGGAAAATAGTTATTTATATTATAATTAGGCTACTTATATAAAATACAGATTATTTATATCACGAAAGAATAACAAAATATAAATAACTTTAATATTGTTTATAACGCTAAAGAACAATAACAATATAAATGACAACTTGAATATTATTTATGTCGCTAAAAGAACGATAACAAAATATAAATAATTTGAATATAACTTGTATCGATAAAGAACGATAACAGAATATAAATGACAACTTTTTATTTATAAAGCTAAGAACGATAACAGAATATAAGTGACAACTTTAATATTATGTCGCTAAAAAACGATAACAAAATATAAATAAATTGAATAGTATTTGTATCCATAAAGAACAATAACAGAATATAAATGACAACTTGAATATTATTTATAACGCTAAAGAACAATAACAGAATATAAATGACGACTTGAATATTATTTATGTCGCTAAAAGAACAATAACAAAATATAAATAATATTATTTGTATCGATAAGAAAAGATAACAGAATATAAATGACAACTTTTTATTTATAACGCTAAGAACGATAACAATATAAATGACAACTTGAATATTATTTATATCGCTAAAGAATGATTAAAAAATAAAATAAAACTTTAACAAGGCCCGAATTCACAACCTTCTAATCATTAAGCGAGCACTCTACCGCTGGTCTACGAGACGCAGATATCGAATAATTCCATAGTTCTGGTACTGATTCTACAAGCACATACATCGTGTAACATCGCCGCGACCCGAAGTGGACTTAGAAAATATTTGCTGTTCACTAGTGCGGCCACTTTTTTTTTGACAGCTGTACATATACATTTACTGACATTTTGTTTAATTAACAATTGAACATTGTTTCCTATTCGCGCACATACAACCATTTATAGGAACACCTTACATAAAAAAATTTAAGTGTTTCGTTTCTTGTGTCGATGAATATTTAACCCCCGTTTCTAATATTTTAAATTACTGTATTAATATCCCTGAGTTTTAACGCTGCGTGCAATCATTTTCAAACAGCATTAAATAGAGAGGGATAAAATTTACCTTTTATGAAACTATGAGGACGAAAGCAAACATACGACTTCAGTTTAATATGTCGAAACCAGGACACATAAGTATAATTGTACTATACGCAGTTCATAGCAGAAAAAAAAAACAATAATAAAATTAAATTTAAAGTGAACGCAATCTGCAAGAAGAAACAGAAATATGAATTACGAATTAATATTCAAAATTACACACTAGTAATATAAAAATATAGCCACCGAATGAAATTATGATATTAAATCAAACTCTCCGTGGAACTATAAACATTAAACTACGACGAATCATTGGCCTCATCTCGCCAAATACTATCTCACTATCACCAATCCGAGTAGTTGATACAGCGTCGTTAAATAACCAATTAAAAATAAACATTAAAGAAAAGAATATAAACGCAAAATGTAGTTCCTTATCGAGTTCTACCCCTAGACTCGGTTATTTTTAACAAGTTCAGTAGGATTTGATAACTTCGGCTCAGAAATTTTAATTAATATTTCAAATTTTGTACTAAATTATGGACGTGGGGAAATCTACATAATTTTAAGAACGTTTTCAGGTTGAGTCTATGAACGCAGATCAAGACAAACTCTATTTGTTCAGCGTTTGAAATGATATTCGAACTACGGACGAAGAATATGGTTGAAAAAATACCCCAACATGCCTACGAAATTAATTTGATTTCCATTTCTTCAAAGGCCAGTTTCGTGGAAGATCAGTTTTTCATAAAGGAACTCAAATACCTGAAAATAATGCAGTAAAAACTAAATAATATAGGCCTATAAACATTAGATCACATTTTAAAAAAGCGAAACGTTGAACTTAAAAACTAACCCTTACATTTATGAAATTTGCAAATTTATAAACAGGCATCACATTTTTTAAAGCACAATCACCACCATTGAAGTTCTCAATCGGATAGCTTCTTCCACAGACTGATCCAAAGCACTTATATCTATTAAAATTTAAAAATCAGTTTCAGTTTCAATATTAAGCTTTAGACATATAGTATATACTTACAGTAAATTAATACACTAGGAACGATTTGAAATGTAATTGAATTAAAATTATAAAACTTGTAGAATGTGAATAAAATTGGTCCTACAAGGACAGCTCATCCATCAGTTTGACGGTTGAGCACAGACTGCGTGATACCAAACCAATAGGAAGTGGGGTAGGAGATCGTAAAAAATGCTTTGCGTTGAACAGGTAACTCATTCTATACGGAGTAGCATAGAGTTATATCAGATATCTAAATAATTTCTCTGTCTTACACACAGTCCAAATATTTCTACGCGTAAGTCAATAGATGTCGTATTCAGAAAACTCAGGAGTAAGGCCTACACAGCCTCTGTATACTATAGAGGTTATGTTACGCATCTCTTTCAATCGATACCTAATAATTTTATAGTATGTACTAGGCCTACATTATTTTATAATAAATATGTGACTGAGTTATGTCGATACAGCGAAGCAGAATAAAATATCCGCAGATGAAGGCGGTATCTTTTATGTAACTCAAATTCTCATACGAAATTGAATATCGGGTCTTTTGCAAGGAAATGATTGTCACTTTTTCATTGTGAGTTTTGTGCGTACCGCAATAATTCCGCTCCTTTAGCGCCTTTATGGTTTATTTTCTTCGATTTTAATTAAGAGGACGCTTATGTGATTTTTAAAACTTCTACAATTTTCATCCAAAATTTATGAATTTTAAAATACAGAAACACGCCTAAAATACTATCATCTGTACAAAATTTGGTGCCATTAGGGATAATATTTTTGAAATTATATTTTTTTAAGTATATTTTATATTTACGTTACTGAAAGTGTTTCTTGCAATAAAGCTTAAAAAATGTTTAGTTCATATTATTATTATTATTATTATTATTATTATTATTATTATTATTATTATTATATATTTATTTATTATATTATTATATATTAATTATTATTTTGTATAACTGATCTGAACTGCGCCCGAGCACGAGCTTCTGCTCTTTCGGGCTGCAATGCCTAATGTAGCTCAAGTGTAAAGTATTAAATCTGTACTAATAATAAATCTGTAGCCGAAATTTTTCTGGTAATTTTCGATTTTCCAAAAATAATTGGTGTTAACATGTATAATTAACCATTCTGAAACCGAAAATCGCTTTTATGAAATTTTTGTTTGTATGTCTGTCTGTCTGTCTGTCTATCTGTATGTTTGTTACCTTTTCACACGATAATGGCTGAACGGATTTCGATGAAAATTGGAATATATATTAAGTTCGTTGTAACTTAGATTTTAGGCTATATGGCATTCAAAATACATTATTTAAAAGGGGGGTTATAAGGGGGCCTGAATTAAATGAATCGAAATATCTCGCTTATTATTGATTTTTGTGAAACATGTTACATAACAAAAGTTTCTTTAAAAATGATTTCCGATAAGTTTTATTCTCTGAAACATTTTGATAGGACTGATATTTAATGAGATAAATGAGTTCTAAAATTAAAACAACTGCCATCTAAGGCGGTGTATTGAAATAAAAAACAAATGACTTCGTCTATAAGGGGCCTTGGACACAACAATCGAAAGCTATGAAACATAGCCTACAGACAATGTTTCTGTGTTTGTATGAAGTAATATCGGAAGCTAAATTAACCGATTTGTATAATTAATTATTATTTCATCATTGGAAAGTGTAGTTTCTCTGGATGGACATAATGCTATAATGTTATTACAGTGACTTGTGAGTGAATTGAGGACAGGTAAGATTAAAATAGCTTCTTATGCACAGAAAACTTGATAGGTTATTCTGTATATTCATTTCCTGTATTTCTTAAATTAATGTTTATGAACATATTCATTTTTATCTCAGAGAATTAACGAACAACGAGAGTGTATTGATTTAGTATGCAGTAATAGTACGTTAGCTTAGCAATCCATTATTGTATAATTCAAATTTTAATTATGCTCAATTGAATCGTGTTAAAATACATTAAAATATATATATGCAATAAATGCAATGCAAGAAAATTGGGTAATGAGCCAAGCAGATTATGTTGCGCTGTTGTAAAAGCTGTTCCTCCTGAGATTCAAGAGCTCCCACAACATATTAAAAACTTTCTAATTCGAGTACATCCGTTATCAACACACTTTTTACATAATATAATATAATATAATATAATATAATATAATATAATATAATATAATATAATACAATATAATATAATATCATATAATATAATATAATATAAACATAATAATAAATCTGTAGTCAAAATTTTTCTGTTAATTTTCGCTTTTCCAAAAATAATTGGTAATAACAATTAAGAAACATGTTAAAGGAATTGTCATTGCACCAAATGAGTGGTCTCTGGATCAAAATGATCGCATTTTAATATTTTAAATACAATTTAAATTAAGTAACATATTAAACGATTTATCCTTCTATCAAACACGAATGTTCCCTGGATCAAATGTCCTATTTTAATTATGTAATTACTTTATATTTATTTCTAACGGGTGCAGAGGAGCGCACGGGTTCGGCTAGTAAATAAATAAATAAATAATAATATTGGCTCAAAGGCTTGAAAATAGTCATACTTACTTACTTACTGGCTTTTAAGGAACGCGGAGGTTCATTGCCGCCCTCACATAAGCCCGCCATTGGTCCCTATCCTGAGCAAGATCAATCCAGTCTCTATCATCATATCCCACCTCCCTCAAATCCATTTTAATATTATTCTCCCATCTACGTCTCGGCCTCCCTAAAGGTCTTTTTCCCTCCGGCCTCCCAACCAGCACTCTATATGCTTTTCTCGATTCGCTTATACGTGCTACATGCCCTGCCAATCTCAAACCAATCTCAAACGTCTGGATTTAATGTTCCTAATTATGTCAGGTGAAGAATACAAAGCGTGCAGTTCTGCGTTGTGTATCTTTCTCCATTCTCCTGTAACTTCATCCCTCTTAGCCCCAAATATTTTCCTAAGAATCTTATTCTCAAACACCCTTAATCTCTGTTTCTCCCTCAAAGTGAGAGTCCAAGTTTCACAGCCATACAGAACAACCGGTAATATAACTGTTTTATAAATTCTAACTTTCAGATTTTTTTACATCAGACTGGATGACAAAAAGCTTCTCAACTGAATAATAACAGGCATTTCCCATATTTATTCTGCGTTTAATTTCCTCCCGAAAATAGTCATAGAGATAAAAATTAGTTAGCTTTTGAGCTCAGTCTAAATAGACAGTCACGATATTTTTTTTTTATTTCATGAATTTACTATTACAGCATATTTTATTCTAAGTGCAATATGAATACGCCACGAATGAACTTAATATTAATATTTCATACAAATGTTAATTAAATTTTATTTATCAATATTTAATTGACTTCTGTGAGAAGTTTCAGGCCAATCTGACAATAAATGTTGTGCGAGGAGCTTTTTTATTCAAGGAACTGCTTAAAATTGAAAGTCGAGAAAACAGCATTAATAAAAACAATTTTCTCAACTCACGCAATGTATATTTGGCCTCATTTCATTACATGGAATGGTACCTTAGAACGGTGAAGGTTAGGACGGAGTTCGTTTGTATAGCCACAAGGAACATTTTGTAATTTTTGACAATTTCTTTCTTCTCTATTACAATGTATAAAAGTCACGTGACACAGTTTGAAGGGCTCTCAAATAGGAAATGAAACTCTATTATGAAACTAGAAGGTTCAAATATAATTACGAACATAAAAACAAAAAGTAGATAGCACAAAATTTCAATATGAAAATTTCCCCAAACAAAACAAAAATTATGGCGTTCCAAGGTAAACAGCCAGTTAGGAGTAAAATTTTCTTTGGAACCCATACGTTAGAACAGGTAAACTCATTTAAATATTTAGGTTATAATTTGACATATTTACCTGTTACTGATATATCTGAAAATATTCAACATTTTAATGGAGCCTTAAGAACCATCAGCCAGGTTTTCACAACCACGAAAACCCAAAAACATACCAGGTTAAAAGCATTTGAAGTTCTAGCAAGACCTGTCCTCATGTATGGTAGTGAGGCCTGGACTGTCCGAAACTCAGATGTTCAACGCCTAACAATTGCAGAAATGAGATTTCTAAGGAGGACTGCCTGCTACAGCTTGCTTGACCACAAAAGGAATGAACTAATTACAAAAGAATTGAAAATTACACCTATTTATGAACATCTCAACCACTATAGACAAAAATGGCTTAACCATGTCAATAGAATGGACCATTCCAGACTCCCAAGACAAATTCTCCGCTATATACCACATGGAAGACGATCTTTGGGACGCCCCCTGAAAAAATGGACGGAGACCGTAACAGGTCACTAGGCCCAATACTGCAAGGACGATGATGATGATGATGTGGATTTTCCTGATTTTTCACCATTATTTCACAGTAGTTTCCCCTTAAACATACATAATTTCTGTGCAACCAAATAGGAGATTTCATTCCCTACATTCCACGCAAGGCATTTCTTATAATCTCAAAACCAAGGCATTTCAGTTCGCTTGGTAGTTCACTTGGCAGAGCGCTGAGGACCCAGGTTGGAATCCCACTGATGGTGGAGTGGTATCTCTGGTGGTTTGACTCGAGACTGTCTCGTTTTCCTCCATTCCACCGTTATTCACTATTCCAATATCTATCATCGTCATTTCAATAGTTATAATATCCGCTCAAAATTGTGCTAGTGGGCACAGAATATCTCCGAGCCTGACGATGATGAAGATTTCAATACCTGTAATCGGACTTGCGGGAAGAAGGGATGGTTGAGACTTTGTATGAAAATAAATCCTTTTCACTGCTGAAATTAAAAACATTCGCTCACTGCCTTTGTTAGACTCGTTTATATCTCATTTAATTTATTGTATACCACAGATCCGGAGGGAATAAGACCTTTGGGGAGGCCGAGACGTAGGTGAGAGGATAATATTAAAATGGATTTGAGGAAGGTGCAATTAACTAAGTTGTGTCATGTAATTAATTATGATGATATGTAATTAATTAAGATGATATGTAAATAAATGAAGGTGATATGTAATTAATTAAGATGATATGTAAATAAATGAAGGAGATATGTGATTAATTAAGATTATATGTAAATAAATGAAGGTGATATGTAATTAATTAACATGATATGTAAATAAGTTGATATGTAAATAAATGAAGGAGATATGTAATTAATTAAGATGATATGCAAATAAGTTGATATGTAAATAAATGAAGGAGATATGTAATTAATTAAGATGATATGTAAATAAATGAAGGTGATATGTATTTAATTAAGGTGATATGTAATTACTTAAATTGGTAATAGTTGGGTGAAATAGGTTAGGTTTACTTTTCCTTATTGTAGGCGTTATTATAGCATAGTTTTATTTATAGTCCTAGGTTTATTGCATCTATTTATTTATAGTTAGAAGTAAATTTACGTTTATTTTATTTTTTATTGCTGTAATTATTGTATTATTGTAATAGTATTATTGTATATTATATACCACTGCCACCGGGTATATACCCAATTGTAGTGCTAATAAATACATACATACATACATACATACATACATACATACATACATACATACATACATATGATGGTAGGGACTGGATTAATCTTGCTTAAAATAGGGACCGATGGCGGGCTTATGTGAAGCGGCAATGAACCTCTGGGTTTCTTAAAAGCCAAAGTAAGTAAGTATACCACAGATCTTTACATTGGCATTGAAGCTTTAACTTATTTGGAAAAAGTCAAAAGTTTTACAATTTTTTTGTCGAGTGATGTGAGGCCGAGGACTCGCCATAAATTACCTGAAATTTGCCTCATGATTGGGAAAACCTCGGAAAAAAAAACAAGCGGGAATCTAACCCAAGTCCGAGCACAGCTCCAAATCAGCAGGCAAGCGACTCTACCGACTGAGCTACGCTGGTGACTCTACAAAAGTACTAGGGAGGATCGGAAAGTAACGCACAACAATTTCTTTACGGTATAATATTTTGGTTAGGACGTTCAAAGTTGGCAGATAGTTAGTTTGAATCTTGCGCTACAGACAGCAATGGCTCGATTAGGTGTCACCCTGGCGGAACGAGCGGTAACTACTGAATAAAGATGGAACGTGTGCCAGGTTATGAACCGACGAAACAGGAAGTAGTTGGATGGGCGAGAGGAAAGTGCGGGTTAGAGGGGTAGCCTGTGCAGCGATGACACGTTGAGTGTGGGGGATGGAGGGGAGAACGAGAACGGAGCTTTTCATTGGACCTCGCGTGAAAATGTCGTCTGCTAACGAAAATCTGGCAACGGAATCACGGAGACAGTGTAGCCAGTTCATTTTCAGTACCACGTGCATTACGGGTCGCATTTCGTACCAGTGTCATTAGCTCGTGCTTTCTTAAAACAGTAATTTTAATTACTAATATTGTGGATAGTGTTATCGAGAACTATATACAGTAGTTATTTTAAACATATCGGTGACAAACGCTGAACATGCTTTGAATCTCGCCCCACTATGTGGCAACAGAGCTCAGAAAGAGACCAACAGAACGTTGCTTCTGGTTTAGTCGGTTCATAACCTGGCTTTTAGTATAGCATCGTCTGCTTGTGAAGAGCAGCGAGGTGTAGTACATTTTTTCTGAGCAAAACAAAAAAGTCCGAGTGAAATTCACAGGGAAATGTTAGAGATATATGGTGCTGATTGTCTAGACCGTAGAAACATCTCCAGGCGGTGCAGGTTCTTCGAAGAGAGGCGAATAAATCTACCGACGAAGCACGTTCCGGCCGACCAGTGAACGCTGCAACTCCACCCAATGTCAGAGGCATTGAGGCGGCAGTCGCCCATCCTACAGTCCAGACCTCGCACCGTGTGAGTTTCACTCTTTCGGACCAATGAAAAAATTCCTAGCAGACCACTACTAATATTATATAACATCTTAACAACACTTTCAGCAACTCGTTAATTCTATTATTTTATATTCTACAATGTAACAACAGTGGAAATATAAATCTAACAAGCTTTTTCATTAATACGGTATTGGCACCTATCAATTTAAGTACAGAGGCATAAAAATCTTAAGTGGTCAACATAGGTCTAATATTTCTCCAGTACATCATATAGTGATGATACTAAAAGCACATTATGTCGATATAAACCGTTAATATCGACAAAATGTTAGAAAATAAGACTGAAACCAAATTGATCCTTTTACTGTATTATGACTCTGTTCACTGACCTACGCGTTACTTTGGAGCAGAGACTGCAACATGATCATAATAAGTAAGTTATGTGCATTCGTTTCATCTGCAATATTCGCCGGGCTGATCACGTAACACTATCAAATGTTGTCCTAGCTCCGACTAGAAGATCGCAGGAAAATCCACTGTCTTTCCCTCCTCTTTCATTATTGCATTTCTCCATTCCAGTCTATCTCACACCCCGTTTTCAAAATTTATCCACCCATCATAACCTAGTTCTAGACTCTAGACCAGTGGTGACCAAAACTCGAGCTGCAGTGATTACATGCGACAGACGTCCTATGAAGTAAGGAGACGGAGGAAAGGTACAGGGACATCACTTTATTTTTACCAACATTTTTAACATTAACTGGCTATACTCGGAAACACTGTTACTCCCCTGTTTGGTGTTGCTAGTGCAATATGTAAACAAATCATTTTACTAGCTATAGGAGGAGAGAAAAGTAGTGTAGCCATTTATGTTACAGGGAAATACAGTATTACGATTTTCAATTTGATCATTACTTTTACGGTATTTTATCAAAAGACAGTAGAGTAGTAACAATTTTTTTTTCACAAACCCAACCCTTCAGGAGGTTATATTCATTATGTAATGTCTACTTTATTCAGCATATTACTAACATAATTTATTCCTGGGAATTTTGTGAGCACTTCCGTAAGAAACCTCAATTTCTACAGCTAACTTCTTGACCGACTTATTACAACTTCACTGCAGCCTTTCTCTAGCATCTTCTACAGCATCTTCTGTCCCCTTTGTTGGCCTTCTTACACTTTTCTTGCTTTCTGTTGCTCTAAATTTATCTACCAGATTAATGACATTTCTACGAAAATATTTCGTAATATAATCAGGAAAGCGTTAAAAAAACTGTTGTTCACATTCGGTTATATTGTAATTCCAGTTTCCATCATCGTCCTTCATACCTACTAACAGTAAAACAAAACTCTTGTTTAAATAATGCTGTTAAGTACCGTACCATATTATAGGGTACCGTACTTTCGGTAACTCTAATCTTCACTTGTGCTCAGTCCACACAGATAAATTCAGTTATGCTACACACCATACCTGTGTGAAAATAAACTTCAATAATATAAGCTCTTTCTTCTATAGAAAATGCAACATATTTCTGAAACACACTGTATTCTGTACTATTTTCTTCACTGTTAGCAACAGCGGCCGGGCTGACGTTAGCAAGGACATTAGTGAAAGGGGTGGAAGTCAAGTACATTCAGAAACGCAGGTACAATAAAAATAGAAGTAAAAATAAAATGATGTCCCTGTACTTGGCATGAGAACTACAACCAGTGGTGGTTCCTGTACTAACATCTTCATCAATCCCGCGGATAAAAATCTCAAGCTTTGCTGTATCAGTAATGTCACTGCTGTCATAAAGAGCCAGTGAATAATATACGATTTTTCTTGCTATTATTTTTAACCTTCCTCTTGAATATAATCAGGAATTTTCTAAATTCTTCTCTCGATACTTGGTCGAGAAATTCGTAGTTTTTCAAAATTAAAAGCTTCTTATGGACAAGTTATTTAAGTTATTTTAATCATTACTCTTTCGAGAAATTCTGTTCTATTAAAAGGATTTAGAGCACGAGATATTTCAAACCCCATTAGGTAGCTGACTTCCTTACATTTATTTATCTCATCTTTCTCTTCCTGGCTATGATTTAAGTCTTAAGACATGTCAATTCCTGGAGTTTAACAGTTCGTTGGCACATAATATTGAATCTTTTTACCTACAATATTATTATTAAATGGTGCACGTACAGAAGAATTATAGAAACACATACTTAGTAGTAGTAGTAATAATAATAATAATAATAATAATAATAATAATAATAATAATAATAATAATAATAATAATAAAAATAAAACATTATTCAGCGTGGCAATTAATGTTTCTACAGGGACATCATTTTATTTTTACTAATGTTTTTAATATTAACCTGGCTATACCTTTGGATTAAAGGTCTACAACCGGAAACACCGCTTGCTCCCCCTTCCAAGACTGGAGTTCGATGATACTGGCGTAAAATACAAATCACTTTACTAGGTGTAGGAGGGAAGAAAAGTAGTTAATCCATTTACGTAAACTAGGAAAATCGCAATTTTGAGTTTGATAATTTTCATTAGGTTTTTGTTTAATCAAAATACAGTACAGTATTAACAATAAGTGCTTTTACTCAGAACTGAGCTATCCATTCGGACGTATTAATTATGTAGTGTATATTGTACTGTTACAGCACATTAGCGTACAATATAGAGAATGAAGTTAAATTGAAAAATAATCATAATATGGATATTTAAACACGTTTTTGAAAATGGTGGCTGTTCATTTCGATACGGGCTTCAGTTCTTTTGTGCATATTATCGCACTGTAGACTATTGTACCTAATTCCAATTACCAGTTTCGTCCTTCGTACTAGTAACTCAAGTTGAAATAATTCTATACCTACTCTATAAAAGAGTACCTTACGTACTGTAAATTTAATCTTCACTTCTGCCCGATCCAAAAAGATAAAATTACTCGGAAATGCTATCTACTGTCCGTTCAAGTGGTTTTGTCGCACGGTCGTAGAGAGGGGGGAAATCACGTGACAATTATTTATTGAGGCTCTTTTATTTAAGTTATTTTAAACAGTTGATATAATATTACGTAGACGTCCAATTCCTAACAGAAATTAATGTTTTCAGAAAAGAGCTAAGACAGCCCAGCTACTAGACTTTACAGAAGGGCGAACAGAAGCTGGTGGGGGAAACCTGGATTCGACGTAGGCAAAAGGACGACAGTACCTGTGCGAAAATATGATTCAATATTGAAAGCTCTTTCGTCACTGGAAAACGCGAACATATTTCTGGAACGTACTATACTCAGTAACTCAGTACTGCATACGCGGCCTCGTTATGTTTGGAGAACGGTTGGAAGTTTACTAGTAGGGGGGGGTGGGAGTGAAGTACATTCAAAAACTCAGGTACAATAAAAATTGAAGTAAAAATAAAATGATGTCCCTGTATATACTCCCAATTGAACGTTGAGCAAGTAAACATATTATTTTTGTCCGACAGAACAACAAAAATGTTCTCCTTCTCATTCTTTACGAAACCACCTCTTACTGCTTGTAGAGACAGAGTTTGTAGAGCGACATGATACCGCCATTGCTTGCCTTCAGTACGTGAATGAAACACACAGCAATGTAGAGGAAACTCCTCGTACCCGTTTGTATGTCTGTGATTACACGATGTAATCATGACACCCGCTTTGATCACCGCTGCTCTAGACACACGATCACAACACTCCTCAATATTATCCATTTTCTCTCTACGAACATCCTCATATTCACCTTCTTTCACTGTGTCAGTTCCTTGACTTTGGAATTCCCTACCGAGTA
Source organism: Periplaneta americana (assembly GCF_040183065.1). Taxonomy (NCBI): domain Eukaryota; kingdom Metazoa; phylum Arthropoda; class Insecta; order Blattodea; family Blattidae; genus Periplaneta; species Periplaneta americana. Next base: position 160,586,688 of record NC_091122.1, on the reverse strand, counting down.
ATCTCAGAGACTATCAAACATCAAACGTATTTAAGAATAGACTAAGGAAGTATTTTTCCGAATGTTAGGTGAAGAATACACTGCGTGTAGTTCTGCGTTGTGTAACTTACTCCATTCTCCTGTAACCCAAACCTTTTACAAGTAATAAAATAACACTTTCGCTGTAAAAGTCACAGGAGACAACGGAAAAATCTGAACTACTCTACTTCGCGTACGTGACAATAACCTTGACTGATCTGATAACAAACATGTAGTCTTCGGTTTAACTGTTCCAAAGTCAAGTATAATTCATTAAACTCACGACTTCTTATGATCCAATATTACAATTTTGATTTTGACAATAGAACTTTTAACCAAAGACACACATTAAAAACATACAAGGGCTCAGCCGGGATTTGAACCCGGGACCTCCTGCACCCGAAGCAGGAATCATACCCCTAGACCACTGAGCCAGTTGCTAAGGTAGCTGAAATATGGTGATCTCAATGCTGACATTAAGGCTTTGATCAGCTTTCACGGAGAAATGTGGTAATCTATGACAAAAATTTCGAGGATAAAATGAGAATTTTGGGGTGACAAGGGAGTAAACGGGTAAAGAGGACTGTACTTGCAGTGTGTAGGGGAACACATGCGTTTGCTAATGGCATTTTTATATATTATTTGTTTTTGTCTCAAGTACGTACGGTATGTAGTCGGAATACTTCTGTTACTACCGAAGAATACGAGGCGGGGCAATTCTTTATAGGACAGGATTGCTATACGTCCGGAATTTTCCGGAACAGTACAGAATCGAAGTCTGCGTTCCGAAAATAAATTTCATACGATATTTTGTCTTCAATTTAGGCCTATGCTACGGCAGCTCGAACAGGTTAAAATGATTGGAAATAAAGCACATTGACTAAGAGGAAAGGTAGGCCTACACTTTTCGATAATTTTACTATATTTCAACATTTTTTCTGGAGAATCTATAGGTTATCTGAAAATAAAAATTAGCATGACTATTTAGTTTATATGACGTCATTCCATTTTCGGCCAAAGAAGTGTAATGAAATTTTGAATTCCAACTGATCACAGTCATAAATCGCGATAATTTCTGCAGCTCGATTTATCACTATCAATTTATCGCATGGTCGTTCTTTTGTTTAGTCAGTGACGCCAACTGTTTCCACGTAAATCAATGAGCACGAATCCATTGTACTAAATAAAGTGCGAAATCCTATTTCCACATCTACATCTTCTAATTCCATGTCCATTGTCTCTAAAGAAAATGACACTTCTTCATAACAATTGTTCGTTTAATTAATGTGTTAATCACGTTACTTGTAATTATACTAAAAAATGTTTAAATTAAATTATGAGTTCAGCAGATAATGAAAACCTATTTCTGTTATAATACTTACTTACTTAAAAATGATTTTTAAGGAACCCGAAGGTTCATTGCCGTCCTCATGTAAGCCCGCATTTGGTCCTGTGCAAGATTAATCCACTCTCTATCATCATATCCCATCTCCCTCAAATCCATTTTAATATTATCCTCCCATCTATGTCTCGGCCTCCCCAAAGGTCTTTTTCCCTCCGGCCTCCCAACTAATACTCTATATGCATTTCTGGATTCGCCCATACGCGCTACATGCCCTGCTCATCTCAAATGTCTGGATTTAATGTTCCTAATTATGTCAGGTGAAGAATACAATGCGTGAAGTTCTGCGTTGTGTAACTTTCTCCATTCTCCTGTAACTTAATCCCTCTTACCCCCAAATATTTTCCTAAGAACCTTATTCTCAAACATCCTTAATCTCTGTTCCTCTCTCAAAGTAAGAGTCCAAGTTTCACAACCATACAGAACAACAGGTAATATAACTGCTTTATAAATTCTAACTTTCAGATTTTTTGACAGCAGACTAGATGACAAAAGTTTCTCAACCGAATAATAACACGCATTTCCCATAGTTAATTTCCTTCCGGGTATCATTTATATTTGTTACTGTTGCTCCAAGATATTTGAATTTTTCCACCTCTTCGAAGGATAAATCTCCAATTTTTATATTTCCATTTCGTACAATTCTCGTCACGAGACATATATAATAATAATAATAATAATAATAATAATAATAATAATAATAATAATAATAATAATAATAATAATAAGAGAAAAGAGCAGTAGGCCTACATGAAAATAACATTTTTAAACCTGTATTTCGCTTTTCTCAATTGGCATTACTGAATAACATTCAATTTCTTTATTGCAGTAATCGTTATTCATCTATTTCAACTTCACAATGTCTGAATAGGTTAAGTATTCATAAATATACTTTTATTAACATTTTGTGAGCGAATGTTAGGGATATATCATTTACATTTTTATTTTATTCACAAAATAGTCCTAATAAATGCCACTCGAGGTCTGAAATTTCCGAAATAAATCCACGAGCGAAACGAGTAGATTTATCAGCAAACCTCAGACCTCTTGTGACATTACTATAGATTAATATGCACTATTCGTACGTTACTAAGCAACTTAATTGTTTCTTATAACCTAATAGCGTGTTTTTTTAAATTATAAAAATATTTCTAATGAGTTATTACTGGCTACTTTCGCTGATGACATTGCTATTCTTGCTTCACATGAAGATCCATCCTGCAGAATGAATTGAAAGAAACAGAAGACTGGCTAATTAAGTGGCGAATACAAACGAGTGAAAACAAATCAGTTCATGTTACTTTCGGAACCAGAACTGATAACTGTCCTCCTGTAACATTGTACAACAAAGAACTTCCTGAAGCAGACGATGTTAAATATTTAGGTATGCATTTAGATCGCCACTTAACATGGCGTAAACATATTGAAACTAAACGTAAAGAATTACATTTTAAAACATCAAAAATCTATTGGTTATTGGGACCTAAATCAAAACTGTCATTAGAAAATAAACTTTTTGTTTATAAAGTAATACTAAAACCAATCTGGACATACGGCATCCAACTGTGGGGAACTGCTAGCAACTCAAACATTGAAATACTGCAGAGGTATCAGCACAGTCTACTATATACAGTCGCGAAGCTCAATATGTAGTAAAAATGCAAACATGGGTAGTTGCCCACCACTAGGATCGCTACTATCGCCTCTAGCAGATGACAAAAATATGTTACACTTTCGTTGTCGTGTTCTTTTGGAAAAATTAACACCGTCCTTCCATTATTGAAATATTAAATGGATGAAGTTCATTTATTATTTTAAAGAAGTATATTAAATTCCACCATAAACTCGAAGATACCTGCAAGAAATAGGTTAATATTATTTTTGTTTGTGCAAAACGAACTGAAATTTACTATAATCGCTTCACTCATTCAAGATTATAGCGATAATGAACTATGAAACCAATAAATATTAATTTGCATTTCCCTTTACATCAATAATATAATAACAATAAAAATGGAAATATGAATTAATGGGAGTAACTTACGTGTACCGGTACTTGTAGTGTAAGCTTACGTAGTTAACAAAGTGGGATGAGGTTAAGCAATAATAATCACACCAGAATTGGAAATAAAACGTGATCAATAAAATTTATTGTAACAGACTTACTTTTTCTACGTCTCTAGTAAAGTAACAAATAACAATAACAAAATTAACAGCTATAATTAAAAACATATCCTTTGAAAAAAAAAGTAGGCCTAAGTTGTCTGAAAATGTACAATTATTCAAGGAATCAGCTGATACAGACGTAGAATTAGTGCAAAGCTTTTGTTTCTCAGCTGCAGGTAATAACAAAACAGGTTTATTTGAAACATCAAATAAAGTCGTAACTGCATTCCAGATTAATTTATTTTTGTTTTCATTCATAAATTGTGTGTTTTCAAAATGAAGAGAGCAAAACTTTATATTATTATAAAGACATGCTTCATTCTTTGTCATTAGATCTTCCCTCCTGCTGTTTATTAACCACTTTTTGCATCTAGAAGTAAAATAAGAAATAGATGTTAGGATTTTTCTTCACGAGCATCAATGCGAAATGCGCAATGACCTAGCACTCGATGGAAATACGACTCAGTCCACTCTAAATCCAAAGTCGACCGTGGACAGTCTATTGTTTCTAGTTGCTAACCGCTTGGAGCGCTTTATCGCGAGATTTGCAAAAAATCACCTCAAGCTTCGTGACTGTATATAGTAGACTGTGGATTCAGTCCAAAACTTTACGTTCCATTGTCACTGCACCATGGTATGTCCGTAATGATGTCATTCATCATGATCTAAACATTTCAACCGTAAAAGAATAAATCTCTAAGTTCAGCAAAAAATTACCTGCACCGATTAAATCAACATCCGAATCATCATGCATTAAATTTGCTGGATAATAGTCAAACAATAAGAAGACTTAAAAGGACCAATGCTCTTGACCTTCCATTCATATTTACTGCAGCTATTTAAAACATTATTATTTTTCTTTTGGAGTGTTGTCATGGGATAACATCTCCACTCATGTCATATTCTTTTATAATATTTACTTATTGTCTATTGTAGACAGATTGTAAATGTGGCATAATTGTTAAAAAAATAATAATATTTGTGGGGTATTTTGTTCACCCGGACAACGTTTACGTGATAAATTACTCAAATATTAATTGAATGTTAATGTGAAAATTTTTCAAAACACGGATACCACCTTTCCCCTATGCCCCACCACACTACCTTGCATCCAGCTACTTTCCCTCCAGACTCCACCCTCTCTCGCGTTTTCACGTCTCATCTCGCTCCACACGAGACTTGCACCATCTCGCCTCGTTTTGAGTTATTTTTAGTAAACATATCTACAACTTAAATAAAATCTCTAACATGTCAACTCAATTTATACGGTAATAAATCCCTCAAAAAATGTTTGATCAATATTACCTTTTAGATCGTATTTTCACGTCCCCATATGATTGAATTATGGGTATTCACTAGCCCACTGATATGGAAGGTTGCTTCGTCAGAAAATACCCATCTATTCAAGAAGAATTTTGTTTATTCGGTTATTGCTGAGTTTGTTTCTTATGGGTTAACAATGATGATACAAAACTTCCGTGCTGAAATGAATTCTACAGCACCTCCATTATAAATTGTATAGTAATTTTATTTTATGTCTTACCAAACGGATCAGACTGTATATTACTGTATGAAACAAGTTATAATGTTAAACTTTATGGCACGAGCCAACGTTTAGGGAACGAGAAAAACGAGTTTCCTAATTTTGACGAATGCAATATCAATATAACATCATATACGTATTTCATATGTTTTTTTGTGCAATCGCTTTATAAAACAAAGACATAACTTCAAATTTATAATGGTGGGTAGTTTGATATCATGGTCTATGATGACCTATGACAACGATGATGTATCAAAATAATATGTTTAATAAAGCCAGTGTACAAAACAATACGCCAAAGTGTTAAGTACAGACAGTGGCGGTTCCTCGGGGGAGGTAAAGGAGGAACGTCCTCCTCACATTTTTCTTCTTTTGAAAGTAAATACCAAATGAAATAATATATGCCTTGAAATTCGAGAAAGATTCGATAATTTTTAAGTTCACAGCTATAAGAAAACCTCGGTTGATCGAGTTTTAAACCACGCGCACTCATGTGCTGCTAGAAAACTGTGAGAAGGATGCGAGATTGTTTGTGTGGAGGAAAGTCAATCCATTCCTCCTTTACTGCAGTTAACACACATAGACAACAGCGCGCTAGCGGCCAGAGAAAGAAGCAGAGTTTTAAAGCAAGTAAATGAACGGATAGGGAGGAGATCCTCCTTTGAATTAGCGCATGGGCGGGAAATAGAAACCGACTGGTCTTGCAGCAAACTCGCTACCGCTGCCATGTAACGATGCGGCATTCAACCAGACTATAACACGTCATCTAGGAGGAGACACAATAAAAACAGTTTAACGCAAAGCTATGAAAGACACCATATAAACTTTTTTTTTAAATTATAAATCAAAATATATTCATTGCACTTTATATAAGCTACAGTATATTCATGGTTTGAAACTTTCGAGGATATAATATGAAAGTTGAAGTAGGATTTATATAAAACAAAGAGGAAGTAGTTCTAAGTTAGTATCGCAGATCTTTTTGGCCTATGAAATTCACTTCCATTCATTGTTTACTAGACAGGACAACAGCCAAGTTGTCAATTTTGTACAAATATATTTGAAATTGAAGGTACTGCAATCTACATTATTTTTAACATAAAAAATTAATCTGCCACCGGCAGTTTTGAACAATAATGGTAGTATGACTTTACAAGAACTGATATTCTTCAAAAGCATGTGATACTGAACTTGTAAAATGTACTCGTACATGTGGCAACACAGACCACGTGGGTGGGTGCAGGGTTCTCGCTTTCCTAACAGATTATTTCCCATTCCTATTTCCGTAAAACGGTTCCGGTTACGTGTTAGTAGCTGGTCTCTTCCAACACTTGTGATGCTGTAGTGTGCGTGAAAAATGCTGCGAGGTTGTGAATTTTCTTGTAATTATTAATTTGTGAAATTATTCAACAATGAATGGAAGTGAAAACATATTATATTTTGAACAATTTAGGAAACTCAGTTTACAAAAAAACAGATTATTGCTATACAAAAGGGAAGGCCAACCCTAACACTAACTGGTCTTACATGTATGCATGTAGGCTAATTTGTAGCTTGTTTCTCTCAAGAAGGTGTCATTTTGCACTGTTAACTTCTTTCCTCCTCTTAAGAAATATGCAGGAGCCGCCACTGAGTACAGAATAATAATAATAATAATAATAATAATAATAATAATAATAATAGTAATAATAATAGACTAATAATAATAATAATAATAATAATAATAATAATAAATCATGTTCACAGAGCAAATTATACGCGAAATTGCTGCAATTCTCGACAACGGTAAAAATAAAAAAAAAAAAAAATAAAAGACAATTAAACTAAAAATATCAAAGAAACATTTATTTAACATTTCTCTTACATTAATTGTGACCTCAAATATTACAATAAATGTATTAATTCTTCCTACAGATAATTTCAGAAAAAAAAGTGAAACGATAAATGTACGCGACTACAAATGATGAAGAAAGTGTGAACGCATATTCATTTCTCAGTGTATTCTGGAAAACAGACTCATAATTCATTTTGTCTCACAAAACAGCAAGCGAACTATTCCTTCTGTCAATTACAAAAAACCCAGGGCTCAGCCGGGATTTGAACCCGGGACCTCCTGCACCCAAAGCAGGAATCATACCCCTAGACCACTGAGCCGGTGGAAAAAGTTAGCCTTCACGTTGAATGGCATTATGAAATCTGTCACTGCCCTATCCTTTCGTTAAGTGCAGAATAATAATAATAATAATAATAATAATAATAATAATAATCTAATAATAATCATAATCATAATATGATGAAAGAGTGATGGAACGGAGAAAAATTCTCTCCGGCGCCGGGATTTGAACCCGAGTTTTCAGCTCTACGTGCTGATGCTTTATCCACTAAGCCACGCCGGATACAACCCCGACGCCGGTTAGAATCGTCTCAGATTAAGCTCCATCTCTTGGGTTCCCTCTAGTGGCCGCCCTCTGCACTACGTCATAGATGTCTATGAACGCAGGACCGAAGTCCATACATGTGTTGAGGTGCACTCAGATGAGTGACTGATTGGCCGGGATCCGACGGTATAGGCGCCGTCTTAAATCACAAAGTGATTTATTACGCATATCATATATATTTTTTTTTTCCCCTCTTATATATAAAAAAAATATATATATATAAAAAATATATATAATCATAATAGCAATAACAATAATAACAAATCTATGTTCACAAATGCATCTTCATTATCTGTCATAGAGCAAATTGCACACAAAATTGCTGCAATTCTCGACAATACAATACAAAATGGCTTTTAAGGAACCCGCAGATTCATTGCCGCCCTCACATAAGCCCGCCATCGGTCCCTATCCTGTACAAGATTAACCCAGTCCCTATCATCATATCCCACCTCCCTCAAATCCATTTTAATATTATCCTCCCATCTACGTCTCGGCCTCCCCAAAGGTCTTTTTCCCTCCGGTCTCCCAACTAACACTCTATATGCATTTCTGGATTCGGCCATATGTGCTACATGCCCTGCCCATCTCAAACGTCTGAATTTAATGTTCCTAATTATGTCAGGTGAACAATACAACTCGTAAAGTTCTGCGTTGTGTAACTTTCTCCATTCTCCTGTAACTTCATCCCGCTTAGTCCCAAATATTTTCCTAAGCACCTTATTCTCAAACACCCTTAACTTATGTTCCTGTCTCAGAGTGAGAGTCCAAGTTACACACCGGTAAAAAAATAAATAAACGAAAATAAAAACTAAAAATATCAAAGAAACATATTTGACATTTCCCTTGCATAAATTAATTGTGACCTCAAATATTACCATAAACTTATTATTCTTCCTACAGATAATTTCGGACAAAAGTGAAAAGATAAATGTACGCCACTACAAAAGATGAAAAAAGTGTGAAAGTACATTCATTTCTTAGTGTATTCCGGAAAATAGACTCATAATTCATTTTGCCTCACATAACAGCAAGCTAACCATCGCTTTTGTCAGCTACAAAAAACCCAGGGCTCAACCGGGATTTGAACCCGGGACCTCCTGCACCCAAAGCAGGAATCATACCCCTAGACCACTAAGCCGGTGAAGAATTTAGCCTTCACGTTGAATGGCATTGTAGAATCCGTCACTGATAATAATAATAATAATAATAATAATAATAATAATAATAATAATAATAATAATAATAATAATATTTTATTTTATTTTTATTTTTAAATCTGTGTTCACAAATGCATCTTCAATATCTGTCACAGAGCAAATTATACGCAAAATTGCTACAATTCTCGACACCGGTAAAAAAAAATAATAAACGAAAATAAAACTAAAATTATAAGAAAAAAAAATTATTTAACATTTCCCTTACATTAAGTGTGACCTCAAATATTACCATAAATTTATTATTCTTCCTACAAATAGTTTCAGAAAAAAATAAGTGAAATGATAAATGTACGGGACTACAAAAGACGGAGAAAGTGTGAACATACTTCATTTCTCAGTGTATTCCGGAAAACAGACATAATTCATTCTGTCTCACATAACAGCAAGCTAACCATCACTTTTGTCAGTTACAAAAAAACCTAGGGCTCAGCCGGGATTTGAACCCGGGACCTCCTGCACCCAAAGCAGGAATCATACCCCTAGACCACTGAGCCGATGCGTAAACGTAGCCTTCACGTTGAGTGGCAATGTACAAATCCGTTACTGACATCGTTTCAAGATTATTGGTGAACAAGCCTGTTTAGTTATACGACATATTGTTATCTATCACTGCACAACTTATCTTCTACGACGTAAATCATGTCAACACGTCACATTACAGATTAGATCACTATAATTCTGTCATTCGCGATTCCTTGATCACGGAATTTGCTGACATTAGCAGATATACCCGCACGTCTACCAACTGTGCTGTTATCTAGAGTCTCGGTGCAGTTGTATTATTTAGGCCCTTATTTCGATAACTTTCAGAACACACAACCCTTCCTTTCCCTCTTACTTCAAAATTCCAAACTTGTGCACACAAAAATAAATTACTGGCACTGAAAATTGCCTTTTCCTAAGCAAGATAATGCGCACTTGACAAACGCACACAAATCTGCTCTTTTTAGTATTTTAGGATATAATTGTCAGTGAGGAATCCGAATACTGAAATTTTCCCCTTATTTTTTGGTAATAACATTAAACTCAACAACTTTCCAAATTAATGTCATTCTTCCGCATTTTAGACATTTACATTTATCATAATTAATCATCGAGGTTGAGGCACAATCTAGTATATACAGCCACGAAGCTTGAGTTGTGAGGGTGCTAGAAACAATAGACTGTGCTAGTACTATTTCGCATTCATTCATTCATTCATTCATTTATTTTATTCCATAAATCTTACATGAGCAATGAAGCTTTAAGATGTGGAACAAGTCAAAATTTTACAATATTACAATTACAATTTTTACAAATTTTTATAGTTTTACAATTTAGTAATTTTCTACAATTTTTACAATTTTGTGCAATTTTTTACATTTTGGCGAGATGTAGTGAGATGAAGTGAGGTCCGAGGATTCGTCAAAATATTACCCGGCATTTTTCTTTTGGTTGGGGAAACCTCGGAAAACCTCAACCAGGTAATCAAATCAAAGGGGTTGATGCCAAGGACTCGCCATAGACTCGCCATAGACCATCCGGCTTCAGTCCCACGGATGTGGAAAACCTCGGAAGAAACCGAAGACCAAAGAGGGATCCAATCCAAACCCGAACGCAGCTCCGGATCAGCAGCCCAGCGAGTCTGCCGACTAAGCTACATCGATGGCTCTACTAAAGGTATACAGTACATAGCCAATCAGATTATTAAATTTACATTGTTTGTAATGAGGCGATATTAGTGATCCTAGTGGTTAGCAACTATCTATGGATGCATATTTACTACTTATTGAGCTTCATGACTGTATATACTAGAATACTAGACTGTGGTTGAGGTATAATGTAGTCAAAACTTTCATCCTTTTAGAATATGTATTAACTCACTACTCACAATATCCAAAAACTTGTCTTTTTGGCAATTAAACAAAAACTAACATCTCACTAATCACCATTTGGCAGAATTATTTTAAACATGCCATCTATCATAATTCTAAATATTAATTACTGTTTTTAAGTAAATCATTTGTTCTATATAAGTTTATAATTTAACAAAGGTTGAAGAAACTGGGCCAACGAGTTTGTCAAATATTATCTGCAATGGACTATGATTTTTTTCTTAGAATAAAAATGACTCTTAACCTTATATTAACATAATTTACTCATCATAAGCTTAAAATTCTGATTCAGTTCTCATGTAATTAATATTATCAATATTACTTATATTTTTGTGCATTAAATTTTGTCCTATTTCTCCTTCTTTGCCGAAATCTAAACGACGTCGAGTTTATTTTTCACCACGTCTTCATATTTAAGCAAGCTCTTTGATGTAGGCCTACAGCTTCACCTGCGGTTCTGTCCCTTTCAATGTATGCTTTTAAAAATAAAGGTCTGAAACGAAATGTAGTCCCACTTTTCGTTTTGAGCAGCTATCAGCTGGAAGTACTACGTCATTATATGAGCCGTTGAGAGCAGAAGTGGTGTAAGTCAAAAATGGGTAATGAGGGTTAAAGTAAACATTCTGTAAAATACAGAACAAAGTAGCAATGAATATTCAATTTATTTAAACTATTAGTAGTCAGTGGATAGCAAGAAGGGCATATTAATTGCTACTTTGCGCTGTATTTTACAGAATTTTTACTTTAAACCTCATTACCTAATTTTGACTTACACCACTTCTGCTCTGAACGGCTCATATGATGACGTGGAACATCAAGTTCACTTGCTTTTTACTTACATTTGACTTTGTCAAGGGAAATGTAAGTACAGTCTCTGAATACGGATCCAGTACTTTACTTTATATTACTTAACTTCTGACTTCCGGAAGTCAAGACGAAGTGAAAAACGAAACAAAAACCCATCTCCAAACTACTGTGTTTTAACTGACGATTTTTGCCCAGTTACATAGATATCGTGGAATAACAAACACTTCTTCTTCCTTTATATTAATTTAGAAGTCGTCTTTTATTTTTTCAAGTGACTTCCATAGATGCCATGTTCGATACTTGCCTATGCTTAAGCTGAAAACGAACCTCCAGTCCATCAGTTTTCTGGTAGATCGTCCGTCTTCATTCAATTCGGACAAAACACCCGTTTTATCGTCCATACACAACGATTTGACTGATACGTCTTGCCTGATCAAGTAAAACGTCAAGTAAGACGGTAAGTGTAGGCCCAGAACACATATATACCAGATCGATCATCCCTATCTTAAAATCGGTAGCAGTTTGAAGAGAATAACCACCAGGATCGCCACCTGTCCGCCGTAAACGAACACGAGATGTCAATACAATCCCTAATACAATTCAAATGGGAGTTATGACGTGACTCCTTATGTAACAACTAGATGGCAGCATAGTAAACCTGACAAAAGTTGTTATCGTCAAAGCCTATAAGGTCTAGCAATCTGGGTATATATACGATCTAGGTATAGGTCAGGCACTTTTTTAAACGGGGGAGGGACCCCTAAGGCTTACACTATAGGCTTATTTTGCTTATCACTCCTATTCTTGCGAATGATTGGGTAGCCGAACAGTCGCGCTCTTATAGGTACAAGTACAGCACGCCGCACCGTGAACTTAACCCGGGCTATAATTGTATGGATGATGATGATGATGATGATGATGATGTCGATCAGAGCTAGGAACTTCGTACCGATAGCTATCGCCCTATGCAGAATATTTCCAGCCAGGTGCGACGTCATCAAAATACAGCTACTCATATAAATAGGAACGTACAGTGGAAAGGAAAACAAACTCGTCGTCAAGGCAATATATTCCTGTTTCCGGAAAAGAAATACCTATGGGGCATTCGTAAATGCACACAGTAGTTACATAATTATGTCCATGTACAACTATATAAATTGTTACATACATATAGATTGACATTGATGCAATTGCTCTTTACATATTTATATCATTTATACCTATAAAATATCACACTGGGTGTAACATTTACAGAAATTATGAAAAACAACAGATTAATAATAAAATAGTACATTTCGTAAATATCTTGAAACGTTTACTAAGTAAAAACCAAAGAGGCAAACAAACTGAACATACTGAAACGGAGCTTCCGGGCTAAGATGCCGTGGTCTACTGGTGCAGATGTTCCCAGACGTTTCGTCTACTACTGCGGCTACTAGTACACCGGGGACAGAACAATTAGAGGCTTCAGTGACGTCACTACAGAAGAACCCACACACAGCAGAACTGTCTTTGAACTACAAACTGAAAACGTTGACCATCTGCTTTCACTGATCCCAGCTGCGCTCTTACAATACAATAACGTCTGTTCAAAAAATGTTTTGCAGCTGAATGGTACCGTGTACTTGCTAGTGCGGAAGGAGGGGGTGGTCGGACAGTAAAAGTAACCGTCTCCAAGCTTCTAGATGTTCTGTCCCCAGTATAGTAGACGAAACGTCTGGGAACATCTGCACCAGTAGACCACGGCATCTTAGCCCGGAAGCTCCGTTTCAACTAGACACCGGCCGTGAAAGCCTACATGCTAAGATTAAACTGAACATACATACATACATACATACAGTCGGCCATGGTAGCGTACTTGGTACAGCGCTAGCCATCTATGCTTGAGGTTGCGGGTTCGATCCCGATCCACGTCGACGGCATTTAAGTGTGTTTAAATACGACAGGCTCATATCAGTAGATTTACTGGCATGTAAAAGAACTCCTTCGGGACAAAATTCCGACACACCGGCGAGGCTGATATAACCTCTGCAGCTGCGAGCGTCGTTAGATAAACCATAATTTAATAATTTTTAATACGTACGTACGTACGTACATGCATACATGCATACATACATACATACATACATACATACATACATACATACATACATACATACATACATACATACATACATACATACATACATAACGTGTTAGGAAACTTACTATGTTTATACAGGGCATGAATCTCGCTCACATTTGCAGTAGAACAATATGTTGTTATTCAAACGTCTTCCACACTGCCGATATAGCCCTGTTGCATGCAGTAAGGGTTCTTAACATGAACATGATGCACTCCAAGGAGGCCGTTGTTCGCGCAGGTCGCCCGTTTTGTATGCACATTTCCTGGCTGCTCGCACCCTGAATAACGAGATCGGTACGAAGTTCCTAGCTCTCATGATGATATGTGAATCAATGATGGCGAAACGAGTCAGAGGTCCAAAGCCGAAAATTACCCAGCAATTCCGCTTCAAGTGGTTGAGGGAAAATCCCGGTAAAAATCCCAACAGGTAATAATTTGAATAATTTGAATAATTTTTCCCTTGAAATTATTCAAATCTGCTTAACAGAGAGCTTCACCTGAAAGACTAGATTTGCATAAGGTAATAATTTGTCCCAACTAGCATTTGAACCCGGACCCACTCGTTTCATAGCCAGACGTACTGACCACTACTCCACAGCGGTGGACTAGGCCAGACTTTACTCTTAAAACAGGCAACAAGAGCTTAAAAAGCAAAATAAAAATTGACCTTACCACTCATAACTAACACGAAATGCACTTATCCTTTAACTTTGACATTGTGTGAAATTAGTAACAAAAGGCATTTTGCGAAATCAAATTTCTATGATTTCAATGAGAAAGCAAATGTAATTAAAATTTAAGGGCTCAGCCGGGATTTGAACCCGGGACCTCCTGCACCCAAAGCAGGAATCATACCCCTAGACCACTGAGCCAGTACGTTACAAACTCTGTTAATTACTTTCTCTTCTGTGTGCTGGCTACAAATCGTGTCATGTCAGCAACGCATCTTCCAGTTGTTCACGTCATCATTAGTTGTAGCCTCAGGTACGACCTTGAAAGCATCGCCATGCGGTTTTCTCGTCAGCAAAAAATTGACATGATTAAAATAATCTTATCTCGTTTTTCAGTAATGCGCTCTAGGATCTCAGTTGCAATAATTCTTATTTGTGGTTGACTTGATTTCTTGAATAATTAATTAAAACAACTTCATTTGTATATTATTGATAGAGTTCCCAGATGTCCCGTAAAATACGGGATCGTCCCGTTTTCCGCTAATGCGTCCCGTTGTCCCCAGAAAAGTCTTCGGGACAGCTTTCCATCCCATATTTTAGAGTTCTAAACTGAGAAAATAGTAATATGCGTTACAAGAGCGGTATGTTGAAGTTTTCATGTTCGAGGAAAAGTTTGAAAAAGCGAAACGTAGTTGAGCTTTTTTTAATTTCCGAGAATTGAAAGAAAACATACCGCTCGTGTATCGTACATTATTTTGTGCGAAGATCGTTTATTACATAGGCCTACCTGAAAGAGAAATTTCTAATTAGTTGCAATGAAATCGCCATCTTGGTTTCTGTTCAATGACGGCAAATTTGCAAAAAAAAAAATCTATCTTCAACATTGTTGCTTTAAAATGATTTCTGTGTTTACTATACTCCAGCAGGCCGTGATATACGTATGTCTTTTTTTTCCCCCCAGTCTATAAATGCGAACTTAAAACAAACGGTAAGGTTATGTAATTATTTATTTTTCATTTTAATATTTTACCAATATTATTTACATAACATATTTCAGTAATAACATCGGCAAGTTTAATTTTTCCGGTCAAAGTAGTCGCCATGATGAGTCTGGAATCTTGTTGATTTTTTCACGGCTTCCTTAATGTTACTTGCATCACGATTGCAGTAACTTTAGTGGAGTTGTAGAGTTTACTTAATTTTTGCAAATATTTAAAAACAATAATTAACAGTGCAATTTAGGTGAAATTACAGTGGTAAGTTTCCAATTTATAATTATTACTATGTTAAACGTCTCTAAAAATAATATGTTAAAAGCCTAAAGCAGTAAAATCAATATGTCACTTAAGCGGTAAGAAGAGGGAAATTGTTATGTGTGTTAGGTTGGGAATACTGAATGTGGAATTTTAGACTTTCCGCGGATTGGTTTTGTGCGGAAACCAAGCAAATACGCACGATCTCCCACTAAAGGAAGTTACAATGTCTATTCTACATTACAAATTACAAACATCGCACTTCGTCATTGCAGGTGACTGTAGATATGCTATTATGAAACACTTATTGTGACTTATTAATTTCTAAAGGCGAGTGAAGGCAACAACAAACGTTTAGATGAAGCCTGGGTGGATCTTTTCAAAAGTACTGAAGGAGAACTCTCAAATTTGAAGAGGGTATTGGAGTTCATTATGTGTATCCCTGGAACAAATGCGTGTGTCGAAGGTTTATTTTCTCGCATGCGCACTCTATGGACTGATGAGAAAAATAAATTGTCTGTAAAATCAGTAAAATCAATGCTTGTTGTAAAATCATTCTTCAGTGAGGATTGTGTTGCAAAATAAACAATTGCTAAGTGAAATTAATTCTTCTGCCAAATATTACAAGACCAAGGTTGATTGATTTATAAGAATATTGTCAACTAGCCGTACCCGTGCGCTCCGCTGCACCCGTTAGAAATAAATATAAAGTAATTACATAATTAAAATAGGACATTTGATCCAGGGAACATTCGTGTTTGATAGAAGGATAAATCGTTTATTATGTTACTTAATTTAAATTGTATTTGCATAATTAAAATGCGATCATTTTGATCCAGAGACCACTCATTTGGTGCAATGACAATTCCTTTAACATGTTTCTTAATTGTTATAACCAATTATTTTTGGAAAAGCGAAAATTAACAGAAAAGTTTTGCCTACAGATTTATTATTATGTTTATATTATATTATATTATATTATATTATATTATATTATATTATATTATATTATATTATATTATATAAAAAGTGTGTTGATAACGGATGTACCCCGATAAGTAAGTTTTCAATTTGTTATGGGGGCTCTTGAATCTCAGGAGGAACAAATTTTATTTTACAACAGGGCAACATAATCTGCTTGGCTCATTACCCAAATTTTTTGCATTGCATTTAATGCATATGTATTTTATGTATTTTAGCTCGATTCAATTGAGCATAGTTAAAATTTGGATTATAAAATAATGAAATGCTAAGCTAACGTATTATTACTGCATACTAAATCAATACACTCTCGTTGGTCGTTAATTCTCTGAGATAAACATTATTTTAAGAAATACAAGAAACGAATACACAGAATAGCCTATCAAGTTTTCTGTGCATAAGAAGCTATTTTAATCTAACCTGTCCTCAATTCACTCCGAAGTTACTGTAATAACGTTATAGCATTATGTCCATACAGAGAAACTACACTTTCCAATGGTGAATTAATAATTAATTATACAAACCGGTTAATTTAGCTTCCGATATTGCTTCATACGAACACAGAAACATTTTCTGTAGGCTATGATTCATAGCTTTCGATTGTTGTTGACCAAGGCCCCTTATAGACGAAGTCATTTGTTTATTTCATTATACGGCCTTAGATGGCAGTTATTTTAATTTTAAAACTCATTTATCTCATTAAATATCAGTCCTATCAATATTGTTCAAAGACTAAAACTTATCGGAAATTATTTTTAAAGAAATATTTGTTATGTAACATTTTTCATAAAAATCAATAATAAGCGAGATATTTCGATTTATTTAATTCAGACCCCCTTATAACCCCTTTTTAAATAATATATTTTGAATGCCGTATAGCCTATAATCTAAGTTACAACGACCTTAGTTTATATTCCAATTTTCATCGAAATCCGTTCAGCCATTATCGCGTGAAAAGGTAACAAACATACAGACAGACAGACAGACATACATACAAACAAAAATTTCAAAAAAGCGATTTTCGGTTTCAGGGTGGTTAATTATATATGTTAGGACCAATTATTTTTGGAAAATCGAAAATTACCAGAAACATTTCGGCTACAGATTTATTATTAGTATAGATGAGTAGTGTATTTTGTAGCTATTTCTGTAATAACTTAGTAAAAACAATTTGAAGGCAACTTGCATAAGGAAGCTTAAACTTAGTGCAAATATGCTCGCTAACAATTTTGTTTACTATTGTTTTACTTACTCTTAGTTAACAGAGTGTTTGTGTAGCACACTTTACTACACACACACTTTGAAAGATTGGCATATTTGATGGGTGCGCATACTAAACTTGGTCAGTGAAAACTGATGTGTCCCGTATCTTTTTCTAATATATCTAGAAACCCTAATGATAGGGTTAATTCTTATGTTTCGTATTATCGGCATCGGCAGACGACAACCAGTGCCATTCGCATAGGTAATTTTCAGAACTGAAAATGTCCACCACCAACACAAATTGAGGTAATGAAAGTTCTGGAATCTCTATCATTGCCTTCATAACCTAACATATAAAAAAGTGGGTTTACAGAATTCAAAAGGTTCCAGATTAGTCATAATGAAGTTGAAATAGTCAATGGCCAGCAGGTTGAATAAGTAGTAAAAAACTTAATATGTTAGCTAAAAGTTGTGAAATGTTATGTACATACATATAACATTGATAAACAATATTTAATAATCGTACATGCATTATATTTTAAAAACCTGAGGAAAAAAGGGCTAACCAAATTTTTTAAATCTTTCTCCTTTTAGGTATCATCACAGTCTACTTATTATTTTACTTGCCTTAAAATAGAATTTACATAGAAACTTTATCTCCAACAAAATTAAATACTCCAAATAATACTTTAACAGAGTTTCATGTACTGTACATTTACACACAATCCCGATATATAGGAATTTTTAAACTTTTAAATAGCTTTTTCCTGAAACTAACTTACTGTGGAGTTATGTCCTTTTTCATCAAGCCTTTCATATTTCATTGATTAGGTACTCTCTGCAGGGTGTGGTCGTAAATAAAATAGTAACAGAACGCTTTGTGAAAATTTTATTATTATTATTATTATTATTATTATTATTATTATTATTATTATTATTATTATTATTAGACTATGATTTTATCAATTATGATCCGTAATATTTATTACAGCTAATTGCGGAACAACTCGATTTGTGTAGTTTAATGTAGAAGAGAATTAGACAATGTAATATATTTATCAGTTAATGAAAAAGAAATAATTAAAAAGTATATTCAAAATGTCCCTGAATTTCTATTATTCTTTATTAGAATGCAAAATTCTAATTTTTATCTAATTAAAGTGATCATAATTTCTAACTATACTATATTTTAAATCAAGTTAAACTATTTTTTATTTGAATAAAATTGTCCTGTCCTATATTTCGGCCATGAGCAGAGTCTAACTTGCTACACTATGCCACCTGAAAAAATAATAAAAATGTATTGTGTGTTCTGTGTTAAAATATACCTTCTGTATAATATATTAAAATATTTTACGAACTAACCTGAGAGTATCCTCATTTTCACCCCTGATCACAATATACAGTGGGTTCGCTTCACCCTGCGGCCGGCCAGCAAGCGCGGAACATTAGTTAGCTTACCCTTCTCATTTATTGTTATCACTTGAGTACTAACCATTGACTTACGGTCTTACTAATAAAAACTCTATATACAGACGTTTAACTGTCTTATACTTATACAATGAGTAGCTCGTTTATAAGTCGTGTGTAAATTGCTTACTAATAATCACTACATACGTCGTGTATAACAGTATAACTGTTACACAGCTACGTCATAGTTTCGTCATTACTTCGTTACGAAAGGTAATAGAATATCTGAGGTTCTCTACTGGATCCGGTAGAGCGCTCTAGTGTGGCGTGTTAAATATCGATAGTACAACTGGCTCTAATCGATTACCACACTACATTTTGGTCAAAGAGTACAAGCTACAGCAATATTATTCTAATAATTCTATGATCTTTGGTTTGTTCTTCTGTGGTTACAAGGTAAACATCATCATAAAATGACAGTCGATACGAACAGCTGTTAGAGGGGCGGCCATTTTTCCCTATATAGAACGCTTAAACAAGGGGTTTCGTGTATATAACTACTGCAAAGCAATTCCCATTGTATAGTTACAGCCTGTTTATACGTCCATAGCTTATTCACGGTTTATTAGTAACGTTTTCTGTCTCAACTCTGCATAAGTCTCGTATAAAAACTATACACGGTTTATTAGTAAGACTGTTACTAAATAACCGCTAGACCGCTCACTGGCGCTAGTGTTATGCTCCCAAACTGAACTTCCGACGAGCGCCCATTTGCTTGGTTGAGCTGAATAAGTACAGGTTCGTTCGTGTGCTGTTTTTTAATTGCAGCAATGAACAAGGATGTAAAGATGAAGAAGGAAGTAATGTTACATTTCACTGATTAGTTAATCTTTAATTTCTACTACGATTTTTGCCCCGAATTATGTTACAGAAGACAAACTATTATACTTATATGACTGTTTGTGCTTCAGGTTTCCTCTGAGTAGAGATTCCCTTAACCGAAAGTGGTTAGGTGAATTCGAAGAGAGAATTTCTACCCTACAATGAGCCACTCAGTGTGTTCAACTCATTTCGAAGATAGTTGTTACTTTGAAACTACGTTATTACAATATACATTGCTATTGTTCTTCACCCACTTCATATCCTTCATTTTCTTCAAACAGTTGATGTTTCAGTGCATACATGAATAATTATTCGCTGAATTTGAAGGTACAGAAACTGTATAAATTAGAAAACGTTAATTATTTAATTTGAATGATTGAAAGTGACTCTTGTCTTAGTTACGGATTAATGAAACAGTTTCTTATGCTGCTGCTGCTGCTCCTGCTGCTACTGCTACTACTACTACCACCACTACTACCACTACCACTACTGCTGCTGCTGCTGCTTCTTTTAATTTCATACAGCAGTTTAACCTACGGCAAAAGTAAACATTAATTCTTGTATTAACCGTGGTTATGAATATTCACATTCAGAGTTCCTATGAAAATTATGCAAGCCTGACAGCCTAATTGAATCCCGATAAAGCGAGTCGAGATTGATAAAAAAAATCCCGATTTGAGCGATAACAGCCTACAACGTTATTTAAACAAGTTAGTCTGCATTTCCTATTATCCCATATTTTTATTTATTCAAATTTAGCATTGTAAAGATAGAGGTAACCCGCGGAAATTTATAAGTCTGTGAGGTAACCCAGCTGATTGCCGTAAGGTAACAGTACTCGCAAGATAATAGTTCCGCTAGTTCTACCTCTTTGTTTATTAATCCTTTTCGGTACTTAGTTGCTGCTCTCGCAATTAATCACCATTGTATATTTTAGGTGCGTTGAGTGGCAAAAAAGATAGCGTTTTGATATGGTATTTTACACTAATAACAGACACATACAATTCCTGCGTTTTATAGTTTAGTAAACTATGTTTAAACATGGATTTATCGTCAGATATACTGTTGCAATACAGGTTCCGATAAAGAAAAGTTAATTTAGTAGCGAATGGTTAAAACATATTCGTGGTTAATAAAAGAGAAAACGATTAGCCTGTAGTATTCACTCTATTGTGTGTCCTTCGTATTTTAGCGTTCCTCAAGGAGGCGAGTATTACATTATAAGCACGCGAACACTACTTTGCAGAAAACAACTATAAAGTGATGATCAGTCTAATGTCTTCAGTCAGCTTCTGATATCCCGATTTCTCTCGCAGAAAACGTAGCAACTATGCTGATATACTTGGCTCGGAAACATGACGGCCTCTGTTCTTGGAATTGGTAATCCCTCATAAACACCCATCCTCTACTCAGCCCCTAGCCGCGTGGCAGAAATACAATAGATCCCAGCATTGCCAAATATAGCAGTCATTGCCTCTACCTGTTGGGTTTTACCCGTTCTCAGTGTCTTTGTCGACGTGTTGTTTTATACCGTTGTGCGCTTCAATATGTCTAATTTATTCCGGCCATGATTAATGAGTGTTGGAGCAGATGATCCGCAGCCAGGCCTCCTGATACACCTGAAGATCCAGGACCATCACGACAAGAACAACAAAAAACACCGTCGAAGAAAACAGAATATCTTATTTGCAGAGGAGCGTAGCTAAGAAAACAAAGTGTTAAAATTGTGTCTAACGTTAGAAATTCTATCCATAAAGTAATCGAAAGTTCAGGCAGTTTAATAAGTATAAATCTTAATCACTTAACATCGGACGCAACCGGCGTAGTTGGATATATGGGCATAGGAATTAAGAATTACGGTTCACCAACTAAAGAGAAAATAAACAAATTAAAACAGAATTCGGTAAGATAGACGATTTTATACGTGATTTACTTCGCCGAACAGTATGTGAACAGTACGCGAAACAGATATCGCCAACAGCAACACCGTCCTTAGCAACCTAAATAATGACATTATTCACAGCAGTGCTTAAAAGTTTTCTAACTTACAGCAGTGAATTAAACGCTTTTAAATCACTCTACATGACAACCAACATATTAGCAATAGTAAAATGAATATATATGAACTTCTTCGCCAACAACACAGTAAAAAGAAAAGCCCTACAATTTAAAATTAAATTTACATACCAGTAATGGATAAAATATTGTATAGCATACTAGAGTAAACAGATTTTATGCGTTCGTGGAAATTATCACCCAAGGCGAAGCTGATAAAATCTAACTTTACTCTCTTGTACTATAAATTCTATAACTATTCAATGATCACAGTTTCAGAAAATTTTACCGGCGCAACATTCTTAATTAAGTATAAAATTCTGGAACTTCAATAACATGAGAATTTAACACTTATTATAGAAGTCTGCATTTTTTTGTTTATTTAGGCAAAACATGTTAGTGAAAATATAAATATAAAGTGTTTTTAAAATAAGTTTGTTCATTTTTATGCCAATTTTGTTTTAGTAATTATAAATTAAGGTATATTTACAAAGATAATATAGTCTTTCTGAAAATCGCGGTTTCACGGAACACAGTTTGAAAAACGTTCGCAAATCACAATGACTTCAAGAATTGGCAACTCGGCTAAGGGATTATCCCTTGCGCGTGCCTGCAGTTAACTGGTGAAGGGTATGAGGGAAGGTCGTCATGTTTTCGTGCGAAGTATAGCAGAAACACGGTATTAAAGGTAAATCGCAAAGGAAGTTTTGTTCTCGTAAATAAAACCATTTAGCATTCGGGTACGCAATACAACGCGTATTCAAATAGCGGTTTCGAAATCCCGCGCGTTTTCTACCAACAAATGGCGGCTTTCGGCTGCTTCAATTTGGGAACATATTTCTCACTCCTCCGCTACGGCGTGGTAGGGGCTCGGTACTAACCTTGTTACAAAAGATGCTGAAAGTGGCGTCCATCTGCATTGATGCATTCTTGACATCTTCTAATAAAATTTCCATTCACACGCTGAAGTTCATTAAAAATCCTCGTGAACGTTATATCCAGTGGCGGTGCGTCAATAAGAGCACAAGAGCACGTGAACACCTTGTTTCCATTAATGCACGACTAGTTTTATTATTTGATACCGTATTGATGTAGTGGGGATGTATAATATCAGAATCGAGTATTTTAAACTTCCCGCATCTTGCATAAACTTCTTATGTAAACTTGGCAACATCCGTTCACGTACAAGCCGTGCTCTTTTCGAGATGGTTACAGGAATTTCACGCATGCGCGGGAGAAAATTGTTTTTAGCTGGCCGCTTATGACTCGTCAAGAGCACAAAGCGTTATGTGAACATGATGAGTATCTATCCTACAGATGTCAGGTGCATCGGTGCCTATCGTTCACGTGCTATATCTCGAGGAGGAAATTTAAAAGCCTGTAGATGTCAGCATCTGACTGTAGGAACGTATACTTTACGTAGATGTGTGTGTACAGTGCTGCTACGAGAGTGTAGTTTGTGAATTACTATACTTCAGTGTCGGCATAATAACATAGTTTGGCTTTCAAACACGTGCTGGCTGAATGTGGTGGTGGTATGAATTTAAGTATCTGTATGGTAGTGTATAATATTTAAGAATAATATTTACTGGCATGTATTTATAGTAATC
The DNA here is from genome assembly GCF_040183065.1 of Periplaneta americana. Taxonomy (NCBI): domain Eukaryota; kingdom Metazoa; phylum Arthropoda; class Insecta; order Blattodea; family Blattidae; genus Periplaneta; species Periplaneta americana. The sequence continues at coordinate 160,563,030 of NC_091122.1, read as the reverse complement.
AATCTATGCGAATGGGATTCCAGTACTGGTATAGGCTGTAGTGTATCAGTGTGTTGTGAATCAAAATATATTACTGAACACACGCGTCTGTAAATAACGGGACTGTGGTATGTATTCATTATTAACAAACGTAAACAATGAACTCTGTTCAATGAAATTTGGAACAGTAAAGAACTGGGTAAACTGGCTTACCAGGAAAAATTGGAAATAGAAAGACTGAGTTTCATTATTATTACTATTATTATTATTATTATTATTATTATTATTATTATTATTATTATTATTATTATTATTACTCTTATTATTATTACTCTTATTATTATTATTATTATTATTATTATTATTATTATTATTATATGTCGTTTTGAATTTATATACGGTTTTTTTCTATAGTGAAACATTGGAATCATGACATTTCATATTAGACTAAACGTACAATTTCAAATTCTTTTCGATTTTTGAACCACAAAATTGTGAACACACATAATATTTTATCACGAGCCGCCACTGGTTATATCGTTTTCCAGCTCGTCTATAGTGTGAGGATTATCCAGAGACAGCGTAAACTGACTGCTCACGGAAACCACCGCACGTGGCCTTGAGGCGTTTGTTTTAAAGTGCTTCAGAAAAGCAAACTGATTGTTGAAACAGAACGCAATTAGGTCATTCGCCCGGCCGCAGGGGGAAGCGAACGCACTGTATATATCAGATTGGCCATTATCATGTTATGGAATGAAGAGAACAACCACCAGGATCTCCACTGTCGAAAATGAATTTTTTGGTAATGACCGCTAGATGGAAGAATTGCTGCAGGCGATTACCCCATGCAATTCCATCAGGAACGTGACTTCTTTTGCAGTCGTTAGATGGCGGCACAGTGAAACTGATAAAAGTTGTCTTGAAATCCCATTAAGCTGATCAATCTGTTATATGTCATCAGAGGTTCACGTTACATATTCCTGTTATTAAGCTCTAAATGGCGATGTGCAAACCATTTACTCACGAAGGCGTCCTCTTTTTCACTCTCCATAATTTTTTGATTCAATCTTTTTCAAAAATGACATGTAAGTTTTTTT